>NC_134355.1:653614822-653894822 GCF_048569485.1 Anomaloglossus baeobatrachus
CGCCCCCGACAACCCCTTTAAGTCAGGACTTGGACCTTCCTAAACATTCTGCAGGACTTTTAGGCTCTAGACTAAAGCAAAGGACTAAAGCTCCTGGTACCTGTTTAACATGGTACAGAAGTGGAAAAAAGGAATTCCTGCCATACTTTTCTCAGGACGGTGCTCTAGTGTATTGCAATGATGTTCATGGGCTAATGGAAAAATGTAACATTGAGTACAAGCGGAGACTCTTTACTGATTCACCCCAAAAAAGTCTGAAAGCTGCTACTGCACGATGCATGTCGGGCATTCTATGCACGTGAAGGAAAGCTATGAGAGTTTAGACTTCATTCTCAAGAAACGTAGCTACAAGGATCAAGGACGGTTAACATGTGGTGTTCTGGAAGTTCTCTCTTTGCTCCTTGGGCACATGAAGTACCCATGCTTTTTATGTGAATGGGACAGCCAGGACTCATCACTGGAGCCACAAAAGTTGGCCAACGAGAACATCTGTGCAACTTGGACTCAAGAACATGGATGCGGAAAGTTTAGTTGATCCCATTAAAATGCTCCTGCCACCAACATCATGAAACAGTCTGTGAAAGCTCTACTGAAAGAAGGTGAGGCTTTTAAGTACCTATGTACCAAGTGTCAATGACTGTCCGAAGAAAAACTGAAGGAAGGCATTTTTGTGGGTCTGGAAATTTGGAGACTCGTGAAGGACATGTTCAAAATAAAAATGAAAGCGAGAGAAAGATTTCATCAGGTTATTAAGATGTCACAAGAAGGTTTTAGTGGCATCAGGATCTGTGGAGACTACAGATTCTGTTACTCAGTCTGCTAACTTCTCTGATGTCTGTGATCAGGGCAGGCAGACTCGGGCATCGACTTGGAATTGTGGTTCATAGGGAGACTAGTTAATTTCTGCTGAGCTGCTTGTTAGTCTTCTTTGATCACATGCTGTGGAGGAGCCAGTCATATTCACTCCCCTCCTTTATAGTTTGGCCGGACAGTTTCTTTAATGCCAGCTATAGCTTCTCTATACTGGTCTGGTGACATTTTTTGATCCAGACTTACTGGTGGTTGTCGTGCATTATTGCTGGGAGTGGTTGTGGTGTTAACCCTTGTTGTCCTTTTGTTGCTGCCTTACTTCTCTTGCTTTTCTCCTTAGTCTGTTACTGTTTGTTCCGGTGAGTTTACAGTGTGTCTGAGTTTTGATTTTCCCCATCTGTCTAATTCTGTATTTTTATCATGCTCCTGCCCCGTCCTTCCGTTGGGGGAGGGATTAGCTCTGATCAGGAGAATAAGCAGGCAGCAGACTCTGGCATCTCCACCATCAAGGGTAATCTGGATGTTAGGGATAGCCTAGGGTCCCCTATTGTTAGGGACATTATAGCAGCCCCTTGTCCCTTGGTATTCTAGTTAAATCGTGACACAAGGAGATAGATCGACCATACCAAGGTAGATAGAAGGTGAATATGATGGGGGACGACTGCAAATTGTATCACAGAGAAGATTTATAGACCTTTTGTAAGAGAAAAGGGATCAAGAGAAGCTTTGAAGAAAAAAGGAAAAGGCGCAAGAATTAGTTTTCAATAAAGTGTCAGAATGAATATTCAATAAATTTATACATATAATATTGTGTTCATATTTGGCTATAATAAAGATTTATTTTTCTCATCTCGCTCGTACGTAATTTCACACACATTTTGTGAAAAATCTCTATGTGGTGGTCAAAAATAGAAGACTTTTTTAAGTCAAGGCATAAGAAACCATAATCAGTCATTAGATTTGAAAAAAAAATCACAAACCCAAATTTTGCACATTTGTGTAATTATTATTAACAGCATCTCCTACTATTTTTATAGCCCTATTATACTAACAGCTATAATATTAAACATTAGCACTAAAAATTATTGTTTAATGTCCTATTTTTCTCATTTGAGGAATATAAGTAGTACATAACAGCAAAATTGCTGCAGAATTATCTCTTTATCAATATTTGAATAATTATTTAATAATATTCCAATTGTCTCTTCAGGGAGGAAGGAGACTAACTCTTGTGCCACCTATTGGAGGTAGCAATCCTAAAAGTCAAAAGTGGCTCTTTAACTAGCCTTTTCATAGACCTAGGATTTATCCCAGATCAGAACCTCAATTTGCAGACACGGTGTTTCGGGGTGATTGCCCCTCGTCAGTGCAAAGTATGAGATCTCATCTGGCTCTATGAGAAACTATAATGGGGTCTAATAGTAACACAAATATTATTTTGTCTTAATTACTTGTCTTTTTCGTACAGTTTTTCTATTTTTACAGGCATGTTTTCTCCTTTGTATTTTTTCTCATCTGTAATATTAACTTTTATTATTAGCAGGTCACACCGCTTATTACCATTTTTTATTTTTTTCTTACTGTTTAATGCTAATAAAAATATTTAATAAAAATAATATCTTAATCAGATCTGAAACATTTTTGCAGTATTTTATCACACTGTCAATATTTTATTAGTGTTATTTCTTGTATTTTTATGGTTGTATAATAAGTTATACAAACAACGTCTATTATCAAAGTTCTTGTTATTAATCTTGAAGTGACTCTGTCAGCACAAAATGACTGTTCAAACCAAGCACAGGTGCTCAGTGCACCCCGGGCTGTTCAATGCCCCTTTCCACCTGCTTGGTTTTCTATCTATCACCATTCTTCTCTGACTCATGTGAAGTCGGAGCTGTCAATAAAATAAGAGGAAGAAAGATATAAATAAAAGAAAATTACTACTTGTTTTTGTGCTTGGTTTGAACAGTCATTTTGTGCTCACAGTCTCTCTTTCTTAACTATTAATGACATGGTCCCTTTTTTAGACAGATATTTGAGCTCCTGCAATAGTACCACCTTTAGGGTATGAACGCACTTTGCGTTTTTAGCTGCGTTTCCGCAGCGTTTTGAGCTGCAGCGTTTTGATGCCAAAAGGCATGCGTTTTGGTTTTCCATGATAGTCAATGGAAAATGATGAATTCCTGACCGCACTTTGCGTTTCAAAATGCTGCGTTTAATTTGCATATTTTGTGGCAAAAACCATGCGTTCAAAGAAGCAGCATGTCAATTGTTTTTGCTATTTTGGGTGCGTTTTGTTAACATTGAAGTCAATGAGAAATGGCAAAAAGCTCGAAACATCAAAATTCCAGCGTTTTACCTGCTTTTTAGGTGCAGAAAACTTGCGTTTTGGACTTAATAAACGCATGCTTTTTGGACATCAAAATAATGATTTAATATGTCCCTGTACACACATGTACCGCCCCGCGCTGGGCTGCAGCCGAGCCGCTCAGATCCGGGCTCGTGTGTCGGTGGCTCGAGCGTCTCCGGACCGGGGGTCACGTCGCTCTGTAAAGGGGTCTGGCGCGTCGAGTGGGGTTTTTGGATTTGCTTTAGCGTTCGTGATGCCACCCACGGGTTGTGGTGAATGTAGGCACCAATGCTGCTGGTTAATGGGCACCCCGGGGGAGATGTTGGGGGCAGTTTGTTAACCCCTCCGTGGGCAGGGAATGATGGCCCCCGGGACACTGGATGATGTGGTGCAGTGTCGGTGCGCGGCCCGTGGGCTCAGTAGTACTCAATCGGACAAACACACGGGAGTCTCTGGTAAACCAAACGGTGGATAGTCGGTGCCCGCAGCCGGTCACTTCGGTCCCCAAACGGTTGGTGGTGTCCGTCTTCTCTTGCACCTTTTTGTAAATTTTGGACAACCGTGCTGCAGCGACGGGAGTCCCGCTCCCCCGCGTGTATGTCGGGAGAGCCCGTTGCCCGCAGGCGCTGGCCCGGTGGATCTTTGGCCCTTGGCGGTGGCCGTTATCCGGAATCGGTGGGCTGTTGCCTTCTTTCGGGACTTTGGGTGGGAAAGGACCTAAAGTCCAGACCTCAATCAGTTAATTAATGGGGTCCGGTAGATTCGAGACCACGTTTCAGGGTCTGAGTACCCCCACTGTGCTCCGGTTTCCAGCTGGTTCCCCGGTCCGGTACCGGCGGGCCACTACCCTGTCCCGGCTACCTACGGTTCCACCAGGACTGTTTTCCCGGCTCCTGCAGACGGCCACCACCGTCTGCCTCCTGGTAAAAGTGCCCGGGCTCCTACCCAGGGCACAGACAGATTTGCTCCTACACTTCACCACTACTCCACTCCACTGTCACAACTAATCTCATCTGACGTGTTTTCCTGCCTCTGGGCATGTGAACTCCTGGGGGGCGTGGCCAACTGCCAGGCTCCACCCCCATGGTGTGGACATCAAACCCAGAGGGAGGTAACCAGGGTTTTAATGGGTTGGCTGCTGTCACCTTACTTGGGGATGGGTGTAGTGCACGGGGCTAACTGTGACTACCTGGCTAGTCCAGGGCATCACACTCCCCCTTGGTTGAACGCAGACTGTCCGCGGGCTGCCCGACCACCACCGGTTTATTTTGTAACTGAAAAGATAAGAAAAAGAGAACATAATACAATTATAATAACAGTTTTTACATAAGCACACTTTAGTAATCATCCCTTTACGGGAGGCAGGTTTCTTAAACGTTACGAACATTTTTATTAACGGGAACGGGACCGGGTCCTTCTGTTTGCCCACCCAAGCAAACCTAGCCTTGATGCTGCCTCTGAAAACATAGGTCAGCACCCCTTTTCCCCAGTCTAGGAATCAGGCCCAAGTCCACAATGCCCACAATGGGCCGGGTACAAAGTTCCATATCCGGCAGTCTCTCAGATGCCCCACATCCAGGGGACCCCAGGCCTGGAGGGTTGTCACCGGTTTTAGTGGTGACAGGGCCCCGGCCTACTCTGCCGCAGGCCTTTCCTCCAACCAGCCTCTCCGGAGACTGTAGGACAGAAGGGGGTCCAAAGGGGGCTATTTAGAAGGCACAATAGTTTTTGGGTGGCCTGCCAGTTCTCGGCCTTCTCTATAAAACGGGGTAAAAGCAAAGTCCCAACGGGGACGGGCACATAAAACTTTTAAAACTTTAACTTGCGGCAGGTTCCGGCTCCTTTAAGGCCGGCCATTTTCAGGGCACATGCCTGCAAAGTGCGCCATGTGCCGACAATACCTGCAGATCGCCATCATCGTATTTCCGAAGACGCCGATGACAAGCAGGGTCTCATCCTCCGAGACGGACTCCGTATCTTCCCCTGAGCTGCTTCTATCTGTCATCTCCGATCCTGAGTTGGCGTCCACGGGGTCTTCCGGGCCGAGCACTGTTCCTGTCGCGGCCGGGTGGACTGCCGGGGCCTACATCCTTCCTGCGGCAGGCGGGCCGCCGCCAGCTGTCGCACGGGGAGTCACCTTCGGAGCCAGCATTCTTCCGGCAACAGGCGGTCACCGCTGGCCGCCACGCGGGGACTCACCACCGCGGTCTCGAGGCCCACCGCTCCTGCGACCGGAGCGGGGAGCTGCAGCCTCCTCGCCATCCTTTGCTCCCGCAGGTGCCACCGCTCCAGCGGTCGGCGCGGGGCCGGCATCAGGCTTGGGAGCGGACATACCCCATCCCGCTTCCCCTTGGTCTTTTCACAGCACTCTCCCTGCACGGCCCTTTTTGCAGCCGCGCGCTCTCCAACACTCTCTGTTCCCAGGGGGCGGGGCTTTGCTTTCGCGCTCGTTCTTCGGGGAAGACGGCTTAGGCTAGAAACTTCGCACCACAATATGGCGGCAGGATGGCGGATTCTGCAATTTTTCAAGCGGATCACCGCTGACTTCAAGGCGCACTTCCACAGGTAAGTGGACTGGCTCGATCCTGTTCGTGATGCCAGAAGAGGTCGATGTGTACCGCCCCGCGCTTGGCTGCAGCCGAGCCGCTCGAATCCAGGCTCGTGTGTCGGTGGCTCGAGCGTCCCCGGATCGGGGGTTCACGTCGCTCTGTAAAGGGGGCTGGCGTGTCGAGTGGGGTTTTTGGATTTGATTTAGAGTTTGTGACGCCACCCACGGGTTGTGGTGAATGTAGGCACCACCGCTGCCGGTTAATGGGCACCCCGGGGGAGATGTTGGGGGCAGCTTGTGATGTTAATCCCTCGTGGGCAGGGGATGGTGGCCCCGGGACCCTGGATGATGTGGTGCAGTGTCGGTACGCGGCCCGCGGGCCCAGTAGTACTCACTCGGACAAACACACGGGAGTCTCTGGTAAACCAAACGGTGAATAGTCGGTGCCCGCAGACGGTCGCTTCGGTCCCCAAACGGTTGGTGGTGTCCGTCTTCTCCTGCATCTTTTTGTAGATTTTGGACAACTGCGCTTCAGCGACGGGAGTCCCGCTCCCCGGCGTGTACGTCGGGAGAGCCCGTTGCCCGCAGGCGCTGGCCCGGTGGATCTTTGGCCCTTGGTGGTGGCCATTATCCAGAATCGGTGGGCTGTTGCCTTCTTTCGGGACTTTCGGTGGGAAAGGACCTAAAGTCCAGACCTTAATCAGTTAATTAACGGGGTCCGGTAGATTCGGGACCACGTTTCAGGGTCTGAGTACCCCCAACTTGTGCTCCGGTTTCCAGCTGGTTCCCCGGTTCGGTACCGGCGGGCCACTACCCTGTCCTGGCTACCTACGGTTCCACCAGGACTGTCTTCCTGGCTCCTGAAGATGGCCACCACCGTCTGCCTCCTGGTCAAAGTGCCCGGGCTCCTACCCAGGGCACAGACAGATTTGCTCCTACTCTTCACCACTACTCCACTCCACTGTCACAACTAATCTCATCTGACGTGTTTTCCTGCCTCTGGGCATGTGAACTCCTGGGGGGCGTGGCCAACTGCCAGGCTCCACCCCCATGGTGTGGACATCAAACCCAGAGGGAGGTAACCAGGGTTTTAATGGGTTGGCTGCTGTCACCTTATTTGGGGATGGGTGTAGTGCACGGGGCTAACTGTGACTACCTGGCTAGTCCAGGGCGTCACACACATACATAGTCCGACAATTAAAATAAAGAAAATTAGTAATTTATTGCTATTTTTTCCATAAATATCATATTACCACAATAATTTATTGAAATAAATCTATTTCCATTAATTTTGTCAAAAATATAGATTTGTTTATTTTTTTCATTTTTGGCATTGAGTTTGACAATTTAAACTTTATTTAGCAGTGTCTTGATGTTCAAAATGAATCTGTCAAAATGCAAGTGAAAAAGCATGTAAGAAGCGCTGAAAACGCATCTAAAACGCGGTAAATACGCATGCGTTTTTAGCGCTAAATTTCTGAAAAAGGCAACTTTGGCTAAATCAATTAAAGGCAAAACGTGCGTTCTGAACTGCAAGTAGGAAGACGCAAAGTGCAGTCATAGCCTTAGTTCCCTGGTTGTGATCTTCTGCCATTGCAGATATTGCCACATTTGACAGACAACTCTCCAGAACCAAATGGATCCCATTACAAGTTAATAGGGGCCCTTGGGTGCTGTTGACTCGTTTTGTCTGAACAGGAAACCATTACGAAAATGTATACAAAACCTTTATCCCTTCACGCTCAGTGATGTACAGTATATACCCATTACAAAGTAGAAAATATTGAAATGCAAAAAATTGCCGTTTGTTAGTCACTAGACATGAACGAAACTGACCTGTAAAGCTTGTACTGAACACTGGGTGTCCAGGGCTCAAACTCGAACACTGGGTGTTCAGATGTCAAACCCAAACACTGGGTGTCTGGGGCTCAAATCCGAACACTGGGTGTCCAGGGCTCAAACCCAAACACTGGGTGTCCGGAACTCAAACCCGAACGCTGGGTGTCCAGGGCTCAAACCCAAACACTAGATGTCCAGATCTCAAATCCGAACGCTGGATGTCTGGGGCTCAAACCCTAACACTGGGTGTCCGAGTCTCAAACTCGAACACTGGGTGGCCAGGGCTCAAACCCAAACACTGGGTGTCCGGGGCTCAAACCCAAACACTGGGTGTCCGAGTCTCAAACCCAAACAGTGGGTGCCAGGGGATCAAACCCGAACACTGGGTCTCCGGGGCTCAAACCCAAATACTGGGTGTCTAGGGCTCAAACCCAAACAGTGGGTGCCAGGGGATCAAACCCGAACACTGGGTCTCCGGGGCTCAAACCCAAACACGGTCTGTTAAAAAAAAAGTCTACGCCCGAATTCGGGTGATCTTTGTATGCTAAACACTCAAGTGAGCTTTGGGGTGCTTGGGTATGCTCAGTGCTTGGACCAGTGAAGTCATATGTATATCATGTTATTATATGTACAGTATATACCATATTATTATGTATATATACATAAAGTCATATGTACACCAAAATGGTGCAATTAAAATCTCAGCTCACTACGCAAAAAGCAAGCCCCAATATAGCTCCATAGATGGAAATATATATATATATATATATAGACCGTAAAATATAAAAAAAGTTACTGTACACAAGTTTGGAATCCCCCTAATCCCACCAGAATCATGCTGCCAGGTCATTTTTACTGCACAACGAGCGCCGTGAACAGAAAAAGCAAAATAATTATGTTAGAATTGCTTTATTCTTTTCACCTGACGGCTTTTTTTCATGTTTTTCAGTACATTAAATGATAAAATGAATGAAGTAATTCAAAAGTACAACTCATCTTGCAATAAAAAGAGTCCTCATAAGTAGAGTTGAGCGGAGAGAGAGAGAGAGAGAGAGGTATCACGCATCCGGGTCGGACTGGGATCTGCCGCTCAGACCGCGCGGATCCGGAATTTGCGGATCCGGGTCCGCTCAACCCTACTCATAAGACTATGTTGACTGACATGGTAGAAGAGAAGGAAAAAATTAAAATGCAAAAACAAAAATTAACGTTCTCCTTAAGCGGTTAATGTATGCATATACAGTTCGGAGTCCACCCTGTGCCTCATAAAGGGGGTTTCTTGACTTCTATCCTTCCTTTATGATTATATGTACCAAGAGATCCATCAGGAGCAGGCGGTGGTGTTAGGATAACCACCCTGTGCCAGATTTTGGATTCCTATTTTTCTCTTGGAGAAGAGCGGTGAGGGGAGATGGAGCCGGACGATGACGTTAACTAGTAAAGAAAAGAAGGACTCAGGGTTTGTAAATTATAAGCAATCGTATTTCCCAACAAATGCTGTAGAAAGAAGTCAGACCTTGCACAAACTACATACTGTTCCCCCACCAGCATCATTGGCACTGCCATATGTCACGAGGGTCTGAGCTGTATTATTGGCATAAAACAATGAGGAGCTTCTTCATCATGTTCCATCACAGACACCGAAAACATCATTGGAAAACTCTGCACAAGTTCATTCTTTATACAGTGAAAGCTCCACCCAAAGTTGCAGTAAAAAATGGGGTCATCCTCTCAAAGATGAGGCCAATTTCCTTAAAGGGAACCTGTCACCAGACTTTTTCCCTATGCAACTAAAACTAGCACCTTCTGCAGCTCCTCGGCTGCATTCTATGAAGGTGTGCCTTGTATCTGGTCCCCTCTTCAGACCGCAAAAACAACTTTAGAAATATTACCTTTTCGTTTGTAAATTTTTTAGTAGGGCTTAAAGGGCGGACTCTCTTTCTCCTTTGTTCCCCCCCTCCTGCTGCTGTACGCCGTCTCCTGTGTTGATCTGAATTGATGACGACGGTCCCATCATCCTCCACGCTGTGCCGAAGTCTCGTGCATGCGCCGTTATCGTAGCCCACTATTGCGTGCCTGTGCACAAACTATCCCTCGCTCACGCTTGGGATGTATTTGCTCAATCACGAGATTATAGGCGGCGCTGTGCATGACCTCACCAGCGTCATGCTAGTACCCGCCCATAATCTCATGCCTGAGCAAATACATCCCGGGCGCGCGCGAGGGATAGTTTGTGCACAGGCATGCGATAGTGGGCTACAATAACGGCGCATAAGCGAGACTTCGGCACAGCGTAGAGGATGACGGGACCGTCGTCATCAATTCAGATCAACACAGGGGATGGCGTACAGCGGCAGGAGGGGGGCACGAAGGAGAAAGAGAACCCGCCCTTTAGGCCCTACTAAAAAATTTACATACGAAGAGGTAATATTTATAAATTTGTTTTTGCGGTCTGAAAAAGGGGCCAGATACAAGGCACACCTTCATAGAATGCAGCCGAGGAGCTGCAGAAGTTTAATTTTAGTTCCATAGCGAAAAATCTGTTGACAGGTTCCCTTTAATATATATTTGGGAAGTGAAGGAACGGTCTTCTCAAAGAGGTGGTCTTAAAGAAGGGTCTCTTTCATCACTGAAACTATTCTTTAGTTCAGACCTGGGCAAGGGGCGGCCCGCGGGCCACATCCGGCCCGCCTACTCTCTGTGACCGGCCCGCCCATCTTCAGCCGGTGCAGTGGAGCCGGGCTGCAGCGTGCTGAGCAGGGAGAGATCCTGCAGGTCCGCACAGTAAGTGCAGGCAACGGAACGCAGGAGTCTCTCCTCTGTTCCCTGCCAGCACTAATTGTCAGTGACACACGCGCGCGCTCTGACGTTGTCAGTACTGCGCTGCGTGTGTCATTTCAAAAGTTCCCGCCCGGCAGGAGAAGGAGCAGCACAGCAGACGGAATAATTCATCCTGCAGGACCTGCGATGACATCACGCCCATGTGACTGTGTGGGAGGAGACACAGGATGCCGGGCAGAAAGCAAAGATACTGAATTCTGAAGGAGATGTGGACACATGATGACTGGTAATGAGAAAAGAGGGGACATGAGGGGGAGGGGGCTGCAGGGTGAGTGGCA
This sequence comes from Anomaloglossus baeobatrachus, assembly GCF_048569485.1. Lineage (NCBI taxonomy): Eukaryota > Metazoa > Chordata > Amphibia > Anura > Aromobatidae > Anomaloglossus > Anomaloglossus baeobatrachus. Next base: position 653,625,489 of record NC_134355.1, read on the forward strand.
TATGAGGGCTGCAGACTGACAGAAGGATGTGAAGGGGTGCAGAGTGTTTGAGAGGGGTAAGTTGGGGTATAGGCAGGGTGAGATATGTGGGCAGGGTGTTTGACATATCGGGGTGTAGTGTGTGTGATCTGGGGGGTGCAGGCTGTATGGGGAGCAGGGTGTGTGACATATGGGGGTGCAGGTTGTATGGGGAGCAGGGTGTGTGACATATGGGGGTGTAGTGTGTGTGATATGGGGGTGCAGGCTGTATGGGGAGCAGGGTGTGTGAGATATGGGGGTGTAGTGTGTGTGATATGGGGGTGCAGGCTGTATGAGGGGCAGGGTGTGTGACATATCGGGGTGTAGTGTGTGTGATCTGGGGGTTGCAGGCTGTATGGGGAGCAGGGTGTGTGAGATATGGGGGTGCAGGTTGTATGGGGAGCAGGGTGTGTGACATATGGGGGTGTAGTGTGTGTGATATGGGGGTGCAGGCTGTATGGGGAGCAGGGTGTGTGACATATGGGGGTGTAGTATATTACAGGTGTGCTATATGGAGGTGTAGTATATTACAGGTGTGCTATATGGAGGTGTAGTATATTACAGGTGTACTATATGGGGGTGTACTATATTACAGGTGTAGTATATGGGGTGTAGTGATGTAGTATATTACAGGTGTATATAGGGGTGTAGTGATGTAGTATATTACAGGTGTACTATATGGAGGTGTAGTATATTACAGGTGTGCTATATGGAGGTGTAGTATATTACAGGTGTACTATATGGGGGTGTACTATATTACAGGTGTAGTATATGGGGTGTAGTGATGTAGTATATTACAGGTGTACTATATGGAGGTGTAGTGGTGTAGTATATTACAGGTGTAGTATATGGAGGGGGTGTAGTGATGTAGTATATTGGGTAGAACTGAGTTTATTATATTAGTCCGGTCCTCTAAACCAATCCCAATTTCTCATGCGGCCCCATGGGAAAATTAGTTGCCCACCCCTGCTTTAGTTCTATCGTTTTGACTGGCACTTTGAAGATTAGCTTCTGCCCTAATCGTCTTGAAACATACAAGACTCTTTCAAAAATAGTATTTATGCAAATTTGTTAGAATATTAAACAATATTCTGGATTATAGGAAAATTATATAATCAGAGAGCCAAAGCTGACCCCTTAACTACCTACTACTGACCTGCAGGTCTCTTTAATTTTAAATCGTGGGCCAATCTTTAATTTAGATACCTGATTCTATAATTTTGGAAATCTTAAAGGGGTGCTCAAATCCGATGGCGACACATTGCCAGGATGTGCAGTCACTAGAGATGAGCCACCCCCCTAGTGTTCTAGTCCGGTTCGTCAAACGGCGGGTGTGTTCGGCGAACGTTTGACGAACGTTCGTCGAACACCTTCAAACCCCATTGAAAACAATGGCAGGAAAACACAAACACATTATACATGTACACATACAGTTAAGAAACATTGCCATTATACTTACAGGTCCCCGCGATGCATCCTGCAGACTCTGTCTCCCGCCGCTCTCCTTCCGATCATCGCTGCGTCCTCCCGGTAACCAGCACTGATGATAGGACCTTCCGTGACGTCGCCATAGCATGTGACCAGTCACATGTGTATTATCTCATTGGCTACAGATTGGTCACATGGCTAGACGTCATGCTAGGTCCTGTCAGTGAATCTCTCCGGCTCATTTGAGCATCTCCGTGTACCGGCGAGATGCTTGGGCACATGCTTGGCTCCCCGTTCTTGCATGTCGGAGCTCTTTACAGAGTCAGCCCACATGCAAGGACTGGATGCCACAGCCGGTGTATAGCGGCAGCGGGAATCAGGTGAGGAGATTACCATTGCTATAGTAACCCGCCTGTCAGATTACTATTTCAAAGGTGGCAGCGGTGATGTCACCGCTTACAACCCGCAGCCTCTGCTCACTCACTGAGTGATTAGACTGCAGGGGAGCAACAGCATCTTCCTCCCATGCAGTGCTGTCTGATGTAGCAGAGCTGCATGGGTTGAAGGAGAAAGAAGACAGAAGACCAGGATTGTGGAGGGGTGAGAGGGAGTAATAAACATGGAGTCTCTAAGTGTGTCTGTGTATTTATTTCTATTAAAGAAGTTTTTCTCTGTGTGGTGTCTTTTTTTTAACCCTTTATTGGAGATACTTAATGGCCGGGTCAAACTTGCCTGACATTAATAATCTCAGGCTTAATACTAGCTAGTAAAACAAAGCTAGTATTAACCCTTATTACCCAGCGAGCCACCCGTCACCAGGGCAGCTGGAAGAGTTGGATACAGCGCCAGATGATGGCGCTTCTATGAAAGCAACATTTTCTGGGGCGGCTGCGGACTGCATTTTGCAGCAGAGGGGCCCAGAAAGATTGGTGTTGCGGATTCCAATCCTCAGCTGCCTAGTTGTACCTGGCTGGACCCAAAAATTGGGCGAAGCCCATGTCATTTTTTTTAATTATTTCATGAAATAATTAAAAAGAAAAAGGACTTCCCTATATTTTTATATATTTTTGATTCCCAGCCGGGTACAAATAGGCAGATGAGGGTTGGGGGCAGCCCGTAGCTGCCTGCTGTACCTGGCTAGCATACAAAAATATGGCGAAGCCCACGTCATTTTTTTGGGGGGCAAAAAACTCCTGCATACAGTCCTGGATGGAGTATGCTGAGCCTTGTAGTTCTGCAGCTGCTGTCTGCTCTCCTGCATACACTAGTGGATGAAGTATGCTGAGCCTTGCAGTTCTGCTCCCCCTGCCTCTCCCTCCAGCATACAGTCCTGGATGAAGGATGCTGAGCCTTTTAGTTCTGCAGCTGCTGTCTCCTCTCCTGCATACACTAGTCAGTGGAGCATGCTGAGCCTTGCAGTTCTGCTCCCCCTGTCTCTCCCTCCAGCATACAGTCCTGGATGAAGGATGCTGAGACTTGTAGTTCTGCAGCTGCTGTCTCTTCTCCTCCATACAGACAGACAGCAGCTGCAGAACTACAAGGCTCAGCATACTCCATCCAGGACTGTATGCAGGAGTTTTTTTGCCCCCCCCAAAAAAATTACGTGGGCTTCGCCATATTTGTGTATGCTAGCCAGGTACAGCAGGCAGCTACGGGCTGCCCCCAACCCCCAGCTGCCTGTTTGTACCCGGCTGGGAACCAAAAATATAGGGAAGCCCTTTTTTTTAATTATTTCACGAATTTCATGAAATAATTTAAAAAAAAAATGATGTGGGCTTCGCCCAATTTTTGTGTCCAGCCAGGAAGGCTGGAAGGCAAAGCGATCAGATGATATGTCAGGTTCAAGGGCCTGAATCACATGACACAGCAGCTGATTGTATAAACGGCTTTTCTACAATCAGCTGATGCATCAGTGCAAAAAAAGCCCAAAAAACTACACACTTCTGTGCAGACTCCTGTCCCACAGCATCAGCTGATAGTTTAGCCGACCACGTGGTAAAAAGCCGGCCTCACCGCTAGAATAATAGTGTCAGATGATTCAGTCAGGTGTCCGCATCAGCTGATCATTCCGTTAGCTGCTCCAATTTTAGAGGTGTGTCCCGTGGCTCACAGCTTGTGTCCGGCTCCTCCCCTCAGGGCATAATTAAATTATAATTATAAATAAATAATAATTATAATTTAAAATTATAAATAAATTAAATTAAATTAAATTCTTTACCGGGACGGCCGGGGCTCGAATCGTGAACTAATTCTCCTTAGGCAGTAGCTCTACCCATTGAGAGAGATGAGTGAGTGAGAGAGTGATACATAAAGGACTGGAAGAGTGAATTAGAGAACTCCCAGAAACTCACCATCTACCGGTCACTGCGGAGGGACTAAACTCTGGCCCCATTTCTGGAAAGGTTACGCCACCCCAAAGACAGGCAGACCCTGAGCCTGTACAGACTGAGTGCCCACAGCCTAGAGGTGGAAACAGGGTGGCACCGACAGACATACAAGCCGCGAGAGAACAGACTGTGCCAGCACTGCCAGCAGGGGGGCTCTGGAGGACGAGGCGCACTTCCTGCTGCACTTTGACAAATACTCAGCAGTGAGGGGCCTCCCACTTCCAGAAATTTACCACCCATACCCCGGACTTTCCATCCATGGATGAGGACATGAAACTCCGCTTCCTACTGGGGGAAGAGGAATCAATGGTGGAGATCACCGCCCAATATGTCACCACATGTCATAAGCTGAGGGGAACATAAGGCCCCTAAATGGACTTTCAGAGCCCTAATTGTGCCCCCAACTCCCCATAATCCTGATCCCTTCCCACCACACTTACTGTATTTCTCTTGTTTTGGCAACACTAATTGTATTTTCGTCCTGCCAATAAAGCATATTTGAATTTTAATTTGAGTGAGATGACTGAGTGAGAGAGAGAGAAGAGAGAAAGGAGAGAGAAGAGAGAGAGTAGAGAGAGAAGAGAGGAGAGAAGAGAGAGAGGAGAGGGAGAGGGAGCGAGAGAAAAGATAGAAAGAAGAGAGAGAGGAAGGAGAGAGAGAAGAGAGAGAAGAAAGAGAGAGGAGAGTGAGAAGAGAGAGAGGAGAGAGAGAAGAGAGAGGGGAGGGAGAGAGAAGAGAGAGAGGAGAGAGAAGAGAGAGAGAGGAGAGAGAGATAGGAGAGAGAGGTAGGAGAGAGAGAAGAGAGAGAAGAGAGAGCAGAGAGGAGAGAGAGAAGTGAGAGAGAGGAGAGAGAGAAGAGAGAGAGAGGAGAGAGAGGAGAGAGAGGAGAAAGAGAGAAGAGAGAGAGAGGAGAGAGAGAGGAGAGAGAGAAGAGAGAGGAGAGAGAGAAGAGAGAGGAGAGAGTAGAGAGAGATAAGAGAGATAAGAGAGAGAGAAAAGAGCAGAGAGTAGAGAGAGAGAGAAATGAGAGGGAGAAGAGAGAGAGAAGAGAGAGAGAAGAGAGAGGGGAGAGATAAAGAGAGAAGAGAGAGAAGACAGAGAAGTAAAAAGGGAAGAGAGAGAGAAGAGAGAGAGAGAGAGGCAGGCACTACCGCCCCATCCTCATCACCACACACACAAGCACTACCGCATTCATCATCATCCTCGCACACATGCAGGCACTACGGCACTCATCATCATCACCACACGCACAAGCACTACCACACTCATCATTATCCTCGCACACACGCAGGCACTACCGCACTCATCATCATCACCGCACACAAAAGCACTACCACCCCCATCATCATCCTCGCACACACGCAGGCAACTATGGCACTCATCATCATCACCGCACTCACATGCACTACCGCCCCCATCATCATCCTCGCACAAACGCCAGGCACTACCTGGGTGAAGTCTCGGTGACAGCGCGGCTCACGTCAGTTGCTGCGTGGAGCTGACACAGAGCGCTCGTGTTCTACGGTGCTCCCTGTCAGCTTCATGTAGCAGAGATGAAAGTGTCGTGTGGATTACTTCGGACTTGGATGGTGTTTGGGGATTAATAAAGAGGTAAAAGAGGGTGTTTTTTGTCTTTATTCCAAATAAAGAATTTTTTGTTGTCTGTGTTTATTTACTTTCACTTACAGGTTAATCATGGAAGGTATCTCGGGGACGAGCTACGTTTAACCAAGGGGAATGTGACACCTTGGACTATGCGGGTCATCACAGGGTTCTGCGAATCTGCCCATCTCGTGCAGGACTCATACCCCCATGGTTCTGGGAACCTAACCTGCAGTACTGCCTCCACCAGCATTCACAAATCCTAGATACATCTTGCACCCACATCTGTCAGGCACACCAGTGGGCTGCTTAACCAGAATAGGGCCGCCCACTTAGGGGTCAGACAGGGAGGTGGGAGGTGTCAAGTGAGTCGAGTAGTAGGCCTCGAGCTGTGAGGAGCTCTGAGGAAGCTGGGAGTTGTAGCTCCCAGGGGAGAAGCAGACTCCGTCGCAGACGGTGGTCTGGACCCTGGAGGAGTTGGACCCCCAGTCTCAGGGGATTGAGGCTGGGTGCCTGGAACCTGTCAAAGAGGACGGTGAGCAGCCTAGTCCTATCACGGGTCCGGGACCGAAGGCACGTCGGGGTACACGGACCCTAGGTTGGGGAGAAGCTTCAGGCAACCCAGCAATTAACCTGTGGAGGACAGGGCCTTTATGGACTGTTCCCTCGAAGCTCAGAGATCAGGGGCACTAGTGCAAATGAGGGGGATAGGGCTTTCCAAACAATTGGCCCACTGAAATCCCAAGCGTGAGCTCCTGAGAGCAGGCTCCTTCACATAGCCACAGTGGGGAGCGGGGCCCCTGAAAGCTCCAAGCTACCGGGCCACAACGGACAATCTAAATTGGTGCCAGGAGGCAGATTACGACCACCAGGGAGTGCTGCAGGAGACTGGACACGGACGAGCTGCCCTCGAGAGGCAACGGCAGTCAGAGACTTGTTTACCCTGTTGTCAGCGTCTGCTTCATTGCTGAGTGAGTACCGACGACCCCTGCACTGCAACCCCCACATCACCATCCAGAGTCTCGGGCCTACCCCTACCCGTGGAGTGGTAACGTCATCTTGCTGCCCCACTCTCATGCATCGCAGGGTACTCCCCTAACGGCAGCGGCGGTACTCCCAATTACAGTACACCACCGGGTGGCGTCATGAACTATATATAGTATATTCCTCCTCCCTTTTTAAATACCCTCGAACCTCCCTCTCCATTTGAGTATGGCCCCTAGCCCCCTGGGTCCAGAGATCCTTGAGCCACAAGTAATCACCACCCATGGATCCGAGCGGTTCGACCGTCTTCAGGGGGGCGGGCACAGAAGTCTGTTGGGAGGTGGGGGACTATGTGGAACAGTTTGTGAGAGTAAGAGGACTATGGGGAGCAGTCTGTGTGAGACGCGGGGAATATGACGAGCAGTCTTTGTGAGTGCATAGACTATGGGGAACAGTCTGTGTGAGAAATGAAAACTACGGGTAGCAGTCTGTATGATATGAGAGGAGGAGCAGTCTGTGTGAGAGGTGGGGACTGTGGGGAGCAGTCTGTGTGAGATGAGAAGGGGAGCAGTCTGTGTGAGAGGCGGGGACTGTGGGGAGCAGTCTGTGTGAGATGAGAAGGGAGCAGTCTGTGTGAGATGAGAAGGGGAGCAGTCTGTGTGAGATGAGAGGAGGAGCAGTCTGTGTGAGAGGTGGGGGACTGTGGGGAGAAGTCTGTGTGAGATGAGAAGGGGAGCAGTCTGTGTGAGATGAGAAGGGGAGCAGTCTGTGTGAGATGAGAAGGGGAGCAGTCTGTGTGAGATGAGAAGGGGAGCAGTCTGTGTGAGATGAGAGGAGGAGCAGTCTGTGTGAGAGGTGGGGACTGTGGGGAGAAGTCTGTGTGAGATGAGGAAGGGGAGCAGTCTGTGTGAGATGAGAAGGGAGCAGTTGCTGTGAGATGAGAAGGGAGCAGTCTGTGTGAGATGAGAGGAGGAGCAGTCTGTGTGAGAGGTGGGGACTGTGGGGAGCAGTCCCCCTGTGTGAGATGAGAAGGGGAGCAGTCTGTGTGAGATGAGAGGAGGAGCAGTCTGTGTGAGAGGTGGGGACAGTGGGGTGCACTCTGTGTGCGGTGAGAGTGGGAGCAGTTTGTATGAGAGGCAGGGACTGTGGGGTGCAGTTTGTGTGACATGAGAGGGGGAGCTGTCTGAATATTCTAGTATCAACATTCCTTCTAAGGCCCTGTGCGCACTTGCCGGTTTTTGCCGCGGATTTTCCGCGGATTTGCTGCATGTTTCGCTGCAGAAAATGTTCATAATATCTCTGCAGTGAATCACCAGCAAAACCTATGGAAAAAAAATGCTGTGCACAGTATGCTGGATTTTGACAGCTGCATGTTTTCCTGCGGGATTCCCGCAGCAAAAACAATTGCATGTCACTTCTTTTCCGCACATCGCTGCGGCATTTCACTCCATTGACTGCAATGTAATCGTGAAATCCCGCAGGGAATAACGCAGGCAGCAAATTCTGTGCGGTCATTGCGTTTTCCTGCGTTATTTCCTCCGGTATTTCGTGGTTTACCTGCGGTAATGTTCATCGCTGCCTGCGGTTTGGAGGGAAGTGATGTCATTACAGGAAGAGGAAGCCGTGCAGAGTAAACACACACACATCACAAACACATCACAGACACAGAACACACACACATCAAACTCACACACAGACACATAGAATACACATGCAAATCAAACGGACATATAGAAAAAAAACAAACACGTGGCTCCGCCGTATTTTTACCTTCCAGCCGAGGTAAACACACAGCGGCGGCCCGGTATTCTCAGGCTGGGGAGGGGCGAGGGGCAGGGTTAATGCTCCCCCCCTCCCGTAGCCGAGAATATCAGCCGCAGCTGCCCCGGGACTGTCGCATCCATTATGCGACAGTACCGGAGTGTTCCCGACTCTTCCTGCTGCCGTGATGCTGTGGCAGTCAGGGTTGTAGGAGTTAATGGCGGCGGATCGCCGGCACTAAGTCCAGGCTTGATCATGGAAGCGTCTATGAGACAGCTGACATGATCAACCCGTAAGTAAAGTGAAATAACACACACACCGAAAAATCCTTTATTTTAAATAAAACACAAAAAATCTCCTGGTTCACCCGTTTATTAACCCCCCCGAAACACACAGCTCCGGCATAATCCACAGCTCCGGCGTAATCCACGTCCTGCGATGCCTGCATCCAGAAGCGAGTGACACTGACACAGCGCTGAATGCAGCCTCGCAGAGAGGTAATTACCGGTCATTTCCCACGGCCGGTAATGTGAACACACATTACCGCTCGGGAGAAATACAGTTATCTGTCCTCTATCTATCTATCTATCTATCCCTCTATCTATCTATCTATCTATCTATCTATCTATCTATCTATCTATCTATCTATCTATCTATCTATCCCTCTATCTATCTATCTATCAATCCCTCTATCTATCTATTCTTCTATCTACCTATCTATCTATCTATCTATTCTTCTATCTGTCTATTTATCTATCTATCTCAGAAGGAAATGATTTTTTTTTAATTTTTTTTTTCAATGTGCTTTATTGCATTGAATGCAATAAAGCACATGTACCAACCCACACGCGGCAAAACCGCGGCAATACCGCGAACAATACCGTGGTAAAACCGCAGCAAACCGCATGCGGTTTTCAGGTGCGGTTTGCCGCGTTTTTTACCGCGGGTGCGGTAATCTTTCACACCCTGTGGAATTTTCTTGACAAAATTCCGTTTTCCAGTGCGCACATAGCCTAAGGCAGTCATGGCGAACCTTTTACAGGCCGAGTCCCCAAACTGTAGCCCTAAACCCAATTTTTTTTCCGAAGTGCCAACTAATCCTATTATATAAAGAATTGATTGTAACCTTACCTTTGCCGTCTTCTCTTCAGCAGGGGGCATCACGCTCATGCTTACCACACATGGACGCTGAGCCCCTGCCCTTTCCAGACACAGCAGTTGGATTGATCTTTCTGGAAATAAATTGCAGCATATTAGACAGAGATTTTAGCCTGGAATGGATTCAGATGTCACCTGTAATCCACATCTACATTTCAAAGTCTGAACATCTCGAAATCCCATAAAGACGTACGAGTTGCTCCCCTCCCCTTTCATTGTGTAGTTCTGTCCCCCTTCCTGGCCACTTCCTGGTAAACATGTCTCCCATCCTTATATAGATTTCCTACATTCTGGTATATTTGTCCCCATCATGGCCCCATCCTGGTAAATGTCCTCCATCCTGGTAAATGTTACCCATTCTTGCATGTTCCCCCATGCTGGTAAATGTACCCCATCCTGACATATTGCCCATCCTTGTAAATGTTCCCCCATCCCGGCATGTACCCCATTCCTGGTAAATGTTCCCAATCCTGGTTAATTTACCCCATCCAGGTAAATGTACCCCTTCCTGGTAAATGTTCCCTATCGTGGCATGTTTCCTCCATCCTGGCATGCATGCTTTCCTCCAGCCTGGCATGCATGTTTTCCCCCATCCTGGCACGCATGTTTTCTCCATGTATGTTCCCACCCCACGCTGCCATGTGCGTTCCCCCTCTCCCACCCCACGCTGCCATGTGCGTTCCCCCTCTCCCACCCCACGCTGCCATGTGCGTTCCCCCTCTCCCACCCCCCCGCTGCCATGTGCGTTCCCCCTCTCCCACCCCCCGCTGCCATGTGCGTTCCCCCTCTCCCACCCCACGCTGCCATGTGCGTTCCCCCTCTCCCACCCCACGCTGCCATGTGCGTTCCCCCTCTCCCACCCCCCCGCTGCCATGTGCGTTCCCCCCTCTCCCACCCCACGCTGCCATGTGCGTTCCCCCTCTCCCACCCCCCCGCTGCCATGTGCGTTCCCCCTCTCCCACCCCCCGCTGCCATGTGCGTTCCCCCTCTCCCACCCCACGCTGCCACTGCCATGTGCGTTCCCCCTCTCCCACCCCACGCTGCCATGTGCGTTCCCCCTCTCCCACCCCCCTGCTGCCATGTGCGTTCCCCCTCTCCCACCCCCCTGCTGCCATGTGCGTTCCCCCTCTCCCACCCCCCTGCTGCCATGTGCGTTCCCCCTCTCCCACCCCCCTGCTGCCATGTGCGTTCCCCCTCTCCCACCCCCCTGCTGCCATGTGCGTTCCCCCTCTCCCACCCCCCTGCTGCCATGTGCGTTCCCCCCTCTCCCACCCCCCTGCTGCCATGTGCGTTCCCCCTCTCCCACCCCCCTGCTGCCATGTGCGTTCCCCCTCTCCCACCCCATGCTGCTGCTGCCATGTGCGTTCCCCCTCTCCCACCCACCTGCTGCCATGTGCGTTCCCCCTCTCCCACCCCCCTGCTGCCATGTGCGTTCCCCCTCTCCCACCCACCTGCTGCCATGTGCGTTCCCCCTCTCCCACCCCCCTGCTGCCATGTGCGTTCCCCCTCTCCCACCCCCCTGCTGCCATGTGCGTTCCCCCTCTCCCACCCCATGCTGCTGCTGCCACTGCCGCACACGAGTTATAAAAAAAAAAAAAAAAAAAAAAAGCAACACACAACTTACCTGCACACGCTCCCCCGCTGCGCGCTGCTGGGTCCTCAGTTCCCACGCGGCCAGCAGACGGCGCCGGCGCTGCTCTCTGACGCTCCTCCGTCTCCTAGGCAACCCACTGCAGCCTAGGGGAGGAGGAGTGTCAGAGCGGAGGAGAAATGTCTCCTCCGCTCCAACACAGGTTTGATCTGCCGGCGCGACTGCACTAGCAGATCAAAACTGCAGGGTCGGGCGACAGCACACGTGCCACCAGAATGGTCTCAGCGTGCCCCTGGTGGCACGCGTGCCATAGGTTCGCCATCACTGGCCTAAGGGGTAACATTGGAGCCTGCATAGATGAGTTCCCCACTGGACACCAGATATGCAACATTATTAGTGATGAGCGAGCATGCTTGTAAGTACTCGGTACTCGCACGAGTATCGCTGTACTCGGGCTGCTCGGCGGGGACCGAGTAATCTCGCGATACTCGTGCTGTACTCGTGGTCTTCATCCCTGCATGTTGGCGCTCTTTTGAGAGCCAGCCCTCATGCAGGGATTGGCTGGCAGACCACTGCAATGCCACAGCCCTGTTAGTTGTGGAATTGCAGTGATTGGCCGGCCTGCACAGCGTGACCGAGCCTTTATACCGGCCGGCGCGCTGTGCTCTGCTCACAGCTATCCAGACAGTCAGTGCAGGGAGAGTGTCGCTGCTTCAGGGAAAGGTTTGCGGCCCTTTATAGCTTTTTCAGTTGCAGGGCTGCAAACAGTGTGACCAAAAGTCCTTCTCAGGACTATTCTAGTTGTATACAGGCAGGCAGGGTATAGCCAGGTCGGAGTACAGTAGCAGAGTCCTTCTCAGGACTATTGTTGCTATATACAGGCAGGGTATAGCCAGGTCTGAATACAGGCTAGTGACCAGAAGAGTCCTTGTCAGGACTATTGTACCAGTATACAGGCAGGCAGGCAGGCAGGGTATATATAGCCATTCCTAGTGGTGACCGTATACCAGCCTTCATCATATCTGGGGCTGGTGTACACAGTCTAAAACAGTCCAGATAGTGTCTGACTTGTCTGTAATTGTCGCTCCCCAAAAAAACCTGTTAGGTTCTTATTGCGTCCGTGCTTGGTTTTTAAAACCGCACGTGTGTGCCTGTCGGTGGCAGCGTACAGGTGCACTTGTGTGCAATTTCCACAAACTTTGATATAACGCACAAGTTGTGAATACACGTCACAGCATTGCAAAATGCGCAAGGGCATTGGCAAGGAACAAGGAAGTGGACGTGATGGTGGTGCAGGCAGAGGCCGAGGTCGTGGGCAAGCTCTAATTTCGCCACAACAAAGGGCCACATCTAGTCGCTCGCACGTCCTGTCCCAAATTCTTGGGGACCGCAGCAGTACACCGCTCTTGAACCAAGACCAGTGTCAACAGGTTGTTAGTTGGATAGCAGATAATGCTTCCAGTCAGATTGGCACCACCACAAACACTCTGTCTTCCACACGGTCAAGTGTCAGTAGCCGTGATACTGCACCGCACATTTCTGAACCTGATCCTCCTTCCTACCACCAGGCTGAGTACACGTCCTCCTCGGACATTAATGATCCCACACTTGGACACTCGGAAGAGCTGTTCACGTTTCCATTCACACATTCTTCTGGCCTCTCGCCAGCTCATATTGAAGTGGGTCATGAGGAGATCGTCTGTACAGATGGCCAAATATTTGAGCAGCCACGTTCTCACGAAGTTGGCAACGTGTCTCAACAAGTGGTGGACGATGATGAGACACAATTGTCAGGAAGTCAGGAGGAGGAGCAGGGTGCGGAAGAGGAAGACGACGTGGTGGATGATCCAGTAACTGACCCAACCTGGCAGGAGGATATGCAGAGCGAGGACAGCAGTGCACAGGGGGAGGGAGGCGTAGCATCACAACAGGCAGTAAGAAGCAGGGTGGTGGCCCCAGGCAGAAGTCAGGCAACCGTTCCCCGAAACAACACGACGACACAAGGTGCCTGTACAAATGTTAGGTCTTCCCGAGTCTGGCAGTTTTTTAAGTTGGATCCAGATGATTCTAAAAAGGCCATTTGCAACACCTGCCGTGCCAGCATCAGCAGGGGTACCAAAACTAGCAGCCTGACCACCACCAGCATGATCAGGCACATGTCAGCCAAGCACCCGACTTTGTGGGAAGTACAACAGAGTCGAGGAGCAGTGCTTGCTGATGTCACTGCTACGTCTTCGCTGGTTGTGCATGCGAGCCAATCCCCTGTTCATGCTGCCTGCGAACAAGCCTCCTCCACTCCTGCACCTGCAGTTGCCTACGCAGAAAGAACACCATCATCAAGCACGTCCTTGTCCCAGCGCAGCGTTCAGTTATCCATTCAGCAAACCTTTGAACGCAGGCGCAAATACACTGCCAACACCCCACATGCCACAGTTCTAAATGCTAACATTTCGCGACTGCTTGCGCTGAAAATGTTGCCTTTTAGGCTGGTGGAGACAGAAGCATTCCGTGACCTGATGGCGGCAGCTGTCCCACGTTACTCGGTCCCCAGCCGCCACTATTTCTCCCGGTGTGCCGTCCCCGCGTTGCATAACCACGTGTCACAAAACATCACACGTGCCCTGAACAACGCTGTTTCACCCAAGGTCCACCTAACCACAGACACGTGGACAAGTGCTTGTGGGCAAGGCCGCTACATCTCGTTGACGGCACACTGGGTTAATATTGTGGAAGCTGGGACCCAGTCTGAGCGAGGGACGGAACACGTCCTTCCCACACCAAGGTTTGCAGGCCCTACCTCAGTCAGTGTTTCACCCACACTCTACAGCTCCGGAATGTCATGCTCTTCAGCCTCCTCCTCCTCCTGCGCATCCTCATCCACTGTACCCTTCACACCAGTCCCAAGCTGGAAGCACTGCAGCACTGCCTCGGCGAAGCGGCAACAGGCTGTGCTGAAGCTAATCTGCATAGGTGACAAACCCCACAATGCAGAAGAGCTGTGGATAGCTCTGAAACAGCAGGCAGATCACTGGCTCACACCTCTGAACCTAAAGCCAGGAAAGGTCGTGTGTGACAATGGCCGGAACCTGGTGGCGGCTTTGAGGCGAGGCCAGCTGACACATGTTCCATGCGTGGCCCATGTGCTCAACCTCGTGGTTCAGCGGTTTCTAAAGTCATACCCAGAGCTGTCTGATCTGCTGGTAAAAGTTCGCCGCCTGTCTGCACATTTTCGAAAGTCACCTACTGCTTCAGCCGGCCTTGCCGGCTTTCAGCGCAGTTTGCATCTTCCGGCTCACAGACTGGTGTGTGATGTCCCCACGCGTTGGAATTCAACTCTGCACATGTTGGTCAGGATATGTGAGCAGAAGAGGGCAGTTGTTGAGTACCTGCATCACCTAAGCCGTCGGGAAATGGTTCAAATTCCACACATAACACCTGAGGAGTGGAGATGGATGTCAGACCTATGTACCATCCTCCAAAACTTTGAGGACTCCACCAAGATGGTGAGTGGTGATGACGCCATTATTAGCGTCACCATACCGCTACTCTGCCTTCTAAAACGGTCTCTGCTGAAAAACAAACATGATGCATTGCAGGCGGAGCGCGATGAGTTGCAGCAAGAAACAGTAGTGGGTGTGGGTGATAACACACAGCCCAGCCTCGTCTCATCACAACGTGCAGTGGAGGACTATGACGAGGAGGATGATGAAGACATGGAGCAACTCTCCGGCCAAATTGAGGATATGACATGCACACCAGTCATATCCTCGGTTCAGCGTGGCTGGCCAGAGGACAGGGTAGATGAGGAGGAGGAGGAGGAGGAGGACAGCATGTTCAGTCATCTTGTTAGTCAGGCTACTGAAGTCCTGGCTGTTAAGAGTCTGGCGCACATGGCTGACTTTATGGTAAGCTGCCTGTCTCGTGACCCTCGCGTTAAGAACATCTTGGCCGACAATCATTACTGGTTGGTAACACTGTTAGACCCACGCTACAAGGAGAACTTTTTGTCTCTTATTCCCGTGGAGGAGAGGTCAACCAAAATGCAGCAGTTCCGGAAGGCCATAGTCACGGAAGTAGGCAAAGCATTCCCCTCACAAAACGCTAGCGGCATAGGTCAGGAATCATTGGACAACCGAGGCGTACAGCCGAGAGAGGCACAAGTCCAATCCGCCAGAGGTAGGGGAACAGTCTTTAAGATGTGGGACAGTTTTCTCAGCCCCTCACGTACCACAGCCCCTGAGGTGCGGGGTAGTGCCACAAGAAATCCTAAGTTTGCCCAGATGCTGAAGGAGTACCTTGCAGATCGAACAACTGTACTCCGACATTCCTCTGTGCCTTACAATTATTGGGTATCCAAGCTGGACACGTGGCATGAATTGGCTCTCTACGCCTTGGAAGTCCTGGCCTGCCCTGCCGCTAGCGTTTTGTCAGAGCGTGTTTTTAGTGCCGCAGGTGGAATCATTACAGATAAACGCACCCGCCTGTCAACTGAAAATGCTGACAGGCTGACTCTGATCAAGATGAACAAGGGTTGGATTGGGCCAGACTTCACCACACCACCAGCAAATGAGAGCGGAATTTAAAGTTTGCCATGTACCTCCAGTCACCCATGGGTACACACTTCTGGACTTTGGATAATCGCTGGACTGCTCCTCCTTCTCCTCATGCGCCACCATGATGACCGTTACAAATTGCAATACTTAGGCCTTTGTTTCAGGTATACCCCCAGTGGTAAATTTTTTCGCCCATTCTTTGCAGAATGGACATTACAACGACAGGAGACCCGCTCCTTTGCAATGGGAACAATGTTTTGAGGCCCTCATGCACGTCTCTACCCAGGGACAACGTGGAGCCTCCCAATTTTTGGCTGCCCTGCCAAAGGGCTATACTATAATACACCCACTTCCTGACAATGGACACTTAATGTTTTGAGGCCCTCATGCACGTCTCTACCCAGGGACAACGTGGAGCCTCCCAATTTTTGGCTGCCCTGCCAAAGGGCTATACTATAATACACCCACTTCCTGACAATGGACACTTAATGTTTTGAGGCCCTCATGCACGTCTCTACCCAGGGACAACGTGGAGCCTCCCAATTTTTGGCTGCCCTGCCAAAGGGCTATACTATAATACACCCACTTCCTGACAATGGACACTTAATGTTTTGAGGCCCTCATGCACGTCTCTACCCAGGGACAACGTGGAGCCTCCCAATTTTTGGCTGCCCTGCCAAAGGGCTATACTATAATACACCCACTTCGTGACAATGGACACTTAATGTTTTGAGGCCCTCATGCACGTCTCTACCCAGGGACAACGTGGAGCCTCCCAATTTTTGGCTGCCCTGCCAAAGGGCTATACTATAATACACCCACTTCCTGACAATGGACACTTAATGTTTTGAGGCCCTCATGCACGTCTCTACCCAGGGACAACGTGGAGCCTCCCAATTTTTGGCTGCCCTGCCAAAGGGCTATACTATAATACACCCACTTCCTGACAATGGACACTTAATGTTTTGAGGCCCTCATGCACGTCTCCACCCAGGGACAACGTGGAGCCTCCCAATTTTTGGCTGCCCTGCCAAAGGGCTATACTACAATAGACCCACTTCCTTCCAATGGGCACTTCAGGTTTACAGGCCCTCATGCACGTCTGTATGCAGGGGCATTGGTGAACCTCACAATTTTGGACTGCCCTGGCAAAGGAAAATACTACAAAGACTCACTTCCTCAAAATGGGCACATTAGACTCAAGAGGCCTTCATGTACGTCTCTTCTCAGGGACATCGGAGTGCCACACAATGTTTTCACGTAAAATCTTTCATATAATCTCCAAAAGTAACATACACCAGCTCTATCTCACTATTGGGTATGTGCCCTTAACATTTCCGCCATGAAAATTCATTTTGGTGTCATTTTGGAAGGTTTTCTGGTGAGTCCGTAAAAATGGCGTGAAACGCGGACAAAATTGTTCACAGCTGTGACTTTTCAGTGATAAATGCTTCAAGGGGTCTTCCCCATGCTGTTGCCATGTCATTTGAGCACTCTTCTGAGACTTTTGTGACATTTTTAGGGTTTCTCCATGCTGCCGGGGGGTCATTTCACAAAAATACTCGGGTCTCCCATAGGATAACATTGGGCTCGTTGCTCGGGCCGAGTACACGAGTATCTTGGGAGGCTCGGCCCGAGCTTCGAGCACCCGAGCTTTTTAGTACTCGCTCATCACTAAACATTATCCTTCCAATTCCAAAGACCACCAGACAATGACACTAACATCTTGGCTTAGGTAGATTACCAACGATACTTTCAAACTCTTTTGCTGAATTTTGTACCATGGTTTACCGCTAACAGTGCCAATTACCTAACAATCTCTCTCACTAGTTTCCTTCAAATGTCAAATCTTTTCTATATTTGATGGCTCAGTTAATCTTACATTTTGTATTACTTTATCACTTGCAGACATTTTAGCAAACCAGCAAAATCAAAACACATAGTGTCTACTTATTACAAAGCAAAGGGATGCACCGGCTCCTTGTGGCAGTCATATTTAGTTATCACGGCTCTTGGTGCCGCTCAGTTTGTGATCTTGCATATTACACAGAGATTACAAGTTGTTACCACCGACGTCTCATGATGTTACTCTGCAATAAACCTTCATAGATGAGAATAATTGGGGTCAATGAGGGACAAGAGCTCTCCGGAATACTACAATATATTTCATTAATAAAACGACACATCATGTTGGTTCGGCATCTGCTTCCACTTAATATCTGAAACCACTAAGTGTACTATTATTAAACCATATTAAATGTAATGCAAAATGTAATACCACTTTCTATTAAGGGTGTTACTCACAGATACCTGCTCCAGCACCGGACTTGGCTCCATTCTACTACAGTTGGCTCCCTCTATGCTAGTCCACTCTGGGATATTAAGGTAACTTTGTAAGCACCTCAGATGTCATCATACAAAGTGTCACTGTTGCGCTGTGCGAAGCATTTTGCATTTGAACATGCTCTGCTATGGGTCTTACAGCACTAGGGTCCACGCTGGTTTTGGTAGCTGCCTTCACAGATGCCCCTCGTTCCTGGAGATTGCTCTGTTTCTTTACTGGGATTGCTTTGCCTGAACTTCACCAGTCGTACTTCCTGTTTGCTCAGTGTGCTCTTGGCTCCTGTCTGGTGTAAATGTTCTGATCTCGGCTTCTGACCTCGGACCTCTTCCTGACCACGTCCCTGTCTGCTCCCTGAACCTTATACATTACCTCCCGTCTTCTCACCTCTGACCTCTTCCTGACCCCATCTCTGTCTGCTCCCTGAACCTTATACGTTACCTCCTGGCTTCTGACCTCAGACCTCTTCCTGACCACATCTCTGCCTGCTCCATGAACCTTATACGATATCTCCCAGCTTCTGACCTCGGACCTCTTCCAGCAGTCTCTGTCTGCTCCTGAACCTTATACGTTACCTCCCGCCTTCTTACCTCTGACCTCTTCCTGACCCCATCTCTGTCTGCTCCCTGAACCTTATACGTTACCTCCTGGCTTCTGACCTCAGACCTCTTCCTGACCACATCTCTGCCTGCTCCATGAACCTTATACGATATCTCCCAGCTTCTGACCTCGGACCTCTTCCAGTAGTCTCTGTCTGCTCCATTAATCTTATATGTTACCTCCTGGTTTATGATCCCGGCATGTCTGATTACCCTTCTATTCATACTGCTCATAGTGTTTAGCATCACACAAAGCCTTTAAGGCCAGCTCAGGCCTTGTGTCTGATTAATTCAGTTTCTCCCAACTTCTATTCTGCCACAAGCTGTTATTATCCAGATCAATCTTCCAAATTCTAGTGTTGTTCACACCTTCAACTCTGCTGCAACAGGGCACTTGCTAGTGAACATTTCTATGCTTACCTAATGCTTATAATCAACTTTTTTCTGTCTGGTTACCCTAATAATAACCTTTTATTTATTCTGATGCTGCCATATTTGCAACTCTGCTGTTCCAGTGGAGTCCGCACATTTGACTGCTGTTTCTAGGCTTTCCTGCTTCGCTTATCCATCTATCGTTCTGCATATCCATCTGCACTGGTCTTCACAGTTTGATGTGCCATCCGGAACAAGCAGACTGCTTAGCTTGTCAGATGCTGTATATAAAGAAGGTAATAGTGACTTATTTGTGAGTAGAGATGTAAAGATCGCGGTCGCAGAGGTCACGACTGTGACCAGGGGTGGAGGGAAGTCACCAACTCGAGCGTATACTTCAACTGGATGTGCGTTCGCAGAGGCACATCTAGTGCATATGGTCCCTGCATCACAATACATGACACCGGCCAAACACAGGCCAGCAGCAGACGTCGACATGTAATGCATTGGTCTCACATGGCAGTGACATCTTGCAGGCATGCTAAAGTCAGCTGTCAGCCACTGATCTAACTATAGGGGAAGATGCCACATGACATGGAACCTGACAGGTGAGTAGCATGTATTTTTTTGTGGAGGGGTTATGCTTTAGAAGCAGAGAGGGGACATAACAAAAAGGGGATCAGGATATGGACATAAATACCAGAATGGGAGGAACAAATATACTAAGGATGAGGGACTTTTATACCAGGATGGGGACATATATGCCAAGATGGGGCCAAGGATGGGGTATATATACCAGGATGAGGATATACAGTACAGAACAAAAGTTTGGACACACCTTCTCATTCAAAGAGTTTTCTTTACTTTCATGACTCTAAAAATTGTAGATTCACATTGAAGGCATCAAAACTATGAATTAACACATGTGGAATGAAATACTTAACAAAAAAGTGTGAAACAACTGAAAATATGTCTTATATTCTCGGTTCTTCAAAGTAGCCACCTTTTGCTTTGATTACTGCTTTGCACACTCTTGGCATTCTCTTGATGAGCTTCAAGAAGTAGTCACCGGAAATGGTTCTCACTTCACAGGTGTGCCCTGTCAGGTTTAATAAGTGGGTTTCTTGCCTTATAAAGGGGGTTAGGACCATCAGTTGTGTTGTGCAGAAGTCTGGTGGATACACAGCTGATAGTCCTACTGAATAGACTGTTAGAATTTGTATTATGGCAAGAAAAAAGCAGCTAAGTAAAGAAAAATGAGTGTACATCATTACTTTAAGAAATGGTCAGTCAGTCCGAAAAATTGGGAAAACCTTGAAAATGTCCCCAAGTGCAGTGGCAAAAACCATCAAATGCTACAAAGAATCTGGCTCACATGAGGACCCGCCCAAGGAAAGGAAGACCAAGAGTCACTTCTGCTGCGGAGGATAAGTTTATCCGAGTCACCAGCCTCAGAAATCGTTATAATCGAATCGAATATATTTGTTCCTCCCATTCTGGTATGTGTGTCCATATGCTGATCCCCTTTTTGTTATGTCCCCGCTCTGCTTCTAATGCATAACCCCCCCACAAAAAAAAAACCAAACATGCTACTCACCTTTGTCAGGTCCCACGTCGTGTGGCATCCTCCCCTGTAGTTAGCTCAGTGGCTGGCAGCTGACTTTAGCGTGCCTGCATGATGTCACTGCCATGTGAGACCAATACATTGCACGTCGACGTCTGCTGCTGGCCTGTGTTTGGCCAATGTCATGTATTGTGATGCAGGGACCATATCCACTGGATGTGTTAATTCATAGTTTTGATGCCTTCAATGTGAATCTACAATTTTCAGTCATGAAAATAAAGAAAACTCTTTGAATGAGAAGGTGTGTCCAAACTTTTGGTCTGTACTGTATACATATCAGAAAGGGGCCCAAGATGTCAGACAAATATACCAGGATATGCTTCGTTGAGCCTGTTCTTGCCCTGGCTTACCTCCTGTTTGTTCTTGACCTACCTCTCTAGCCCTCATCTGTTTCCTGTACTAGTGCTGTTTATCCCATCCTTTTCCAGTCTGCCCATGACTCTGCCTTACATCACCTGCACCATGATTCTGTCACGCTCCCGCTGTCACGCCACCGCTCCGTACCCACTGAGCCGGTCTCACCATCCAGGCACCGCTCTTTATCCATTGATCCAGTCTCGCCATCGCAGCACCGCTCCTTACCCACTGATCCAGTCTCGCCATCGCACCACCGCTCCTTGCTCACTGATCCAGTCCACGTGTCCGCCGGTCATGGCTGCCGCTCCCGCTCGTGCTCCACTGCGTCCTGCTCCTGGTCTCAGGAGTCTGACTCTGAGTCTTAGACACATGTTTCTGTATAGGACCGGGCCGCGCCCACTTTCCTGGTCTTATAGGCCCAGCACACCTGAAGCAGGATATTGCATAGGGCTGTGCTGGGTATATAAGCCTGGCCTTTCCATGTGGGCGGGGCCTGATCAACGTGTCTTGACGTGTCTTGTAAAGTCGTGTCTTGTAAGGACGTGTCCTAAAGCCTTGTCTTTTGAGCTAGGTGCTCAGGTCCCCTTGTGCCGTGTCCTGTATTACTGCTTGTCCTTGCTACCTGGTACCTGTGCCTGTGTCCTGTACTGTCTAAGGAACTCCGAGACCCTGGTGACCTGGTTCTACCCGTCCCTGCCACGCTAGTGCTCCGGCTACCGTGTACCCTGCCCTCCGGTAGGGTGCTCAGTCCAGTGGATCCACCTCCTGGGCCTACCAGTCCTCTCGGCCATCACAGATTCTCTGTTCAGCTACTGCAGGCCCGGGGACTGCCCTGGAGTAGTACTTGGCGACTACCTGTGGCACAGACTATCATCCTCACAAAGGTTTTAGTGAAGGCAAGGTAATCACTTAGTTACGCTTCTCCAAAGTAAGTCGGGTAACGTGGCGCCATGGGTCCACACAACTCAATAGCTGTCACACATATCACAAATTATATATCGTGTATATGTGGTGCCCCTGGGCTTCAGGCGCCACAGGGTATTACACCACTTTTCAGGGGTAATATCTATCCTGGGTCAAGAGGGGGTTAACCTGCTGGTGCCTTGACAAAACACACATATACAACAGTAGGGTGCTTACTCACAGGGAGGTGAACTAGAGCAGACAGGATAGTTAGTAGTGATATGTCGGTCGCGAACGATCCGACACAAAGATCATCAGTGTGAGCTACTGAAATCACTAAACGGCTCTTTTCGCAGTCAAAACTCTGCCCACCCGCGGCTAAACTCCGCCTACTCAGCAATCTAATTGGCGTCTTGTAAGTGGGTGGGGCTTAGCTGCGGGCGGGCGGGGCTTTGGCGGCGTTTCTATAATCTTAAATATGTGTTCACCTGGGGTGAACACATATTTAATAAGGAGCCGGATCACTAAAAAGAGCCAGACTGCCCATCACTAATAGTTAGCCATCACGAAGTATGGGACCTTTCCAGTCGCTAGGACAACCACTGGGGGCGGGCACTACATGGAGCAGACGTTGGTGCAACCAACACACTAAAGACAGAACCTTCGGACCTTTCCTGGGCACAGCTTGGGATAACACCTAGCACTGACAACTGGAGTTAGTGTTTCTCTCTCTTCGTGGGCCCGCAGCTTGGAGCAGGAGGCTCGGCCCGGGTTCCGGATAGCAACTGGGGGACACTTCACTAACAGACTTTCACGGGCACTGGCGGTGACCGCCGACGGATCCGCGATCGGCTGGAGCCCATCTTGGCAGAGATCGATACTCTGGGGCAGCACTTGAACAATCTGTGAGTAAAGAGACTTGGAACCGCAGCCCCTGTCTCTGCCTCTCCTTTAACCGTCACCGTCGCCCAGCGCTGGGGCCCAACGGGGACTACCACCACCCCCGTACTCCATCATACTCCCCGTGGTAATCCCGTTCCGCCTATGGGGAGCGACACCATCCTGGCTGCACCCAACATCTGCCCCAGTGAGAGACCCTGCAGCGGCAGCTGCATACCTGGCCGCGTACCACAGGTGACGTCACTATCATCCAATAGAGTTTCCTAACCATCACCCCAATCCTCCATCTCCAACTACAACCCTCATCCTCCATTCCTGCCTCCCGTCCACCGCCATCCTTCCCTTCCTGTACGCCTTGGGGCAACAGAACTGGGCCAAGCCACCCCGTGACGGCGCAGGTCAAAACACCTGCCCCATGGGGCGCTACATACTGTATATATTTCTGCAGCAGGATAAGAGATGGGTGAACTGCTGTACCTGGATAAATTATTAAAATACGATTTGGGGTAGGGAGGGAGATGATGTGGTGCCATCATTTTGATTTGTGCTCTGGAGCCCCTACTGCACATTATTATACAGCTATATATTGTATTTAATTGGGTGATTTGTTTAATACGAGAATGCATTGTTCTTTTTAGAGAAGAGCAGATTTGCACTCTTTTTTTATTATTATAGAAACATTCGTGTAGGTCTCCATAGACCATCTGGACCTCTTCAATGAGAATTGTGAATTGTTGGAGAAGCCTCTTATATGGGATGTATGAATTTATATCACCAGCTGCAGTTTTCTCTCTGAAGTAGAGGAAGAGAATGTGACGGACCACCAGCTGACTGCGGTTATGGGGGACTGAAATACATCAGTGTTACAGATCAGATACTTTTATTGTTTGATGCTTCTCTATAAACACAGAGCTCCTTCATTCTAACAAGCAAATCTTTAAAGGGCCCCAGGCAAAACTGATTACAGGGACCCAAACGGCACTATGTTTACATGATATATACACATGATATTATATGTTTTTGCATAGTTTATCTTTTAAAGAGGAACTTTCACAACATTTTTCATGTTGAACTGGACACATGATGTAAGTGGCTACAGAGCAGAATAAAACTTTAATTTTCTTTTTTAATTTTGCCTCTCTGTTGTATAGATATTAAAAATCAAAGTATTTGAGACCTAATGAGTTAACTTTTGTTAAGTTCAAGTGTGTATTATTAGATAGTTTTCATTGGGGGCGTGTGTGGCACCCCAGTGGTCATGAGAGCCACAGTGGCATTGTTCTCTTCACCTGGAGGACAGTGGTATGCCTGGAAGCAGCGGGGAAGATCTCAATGTCAGGTACCATTGCACAGAGCACTTCCTGACTCAGACCAGAAGGGGGAGCTCAAGTCCTGGTTGGGACGAGCCTCCATTGTGCATTCTAGGATGGGAAAGGGTTAGGCTACTTTCACACATCCGGTTTGAGCAGTGCGGCTCAATCCGGCTGTGAAAACTATGCAACGGATGCGGCGAAAACACCGCATCCGTTGCATAAGTTTTTACATGCGGCCCGTCCGTTTTTTTCCGGTTGCGGCATGCTACTGAGCATGCGCAGTGGAAAAAACCGCATGCGGCGACCGGATGCGTTTTTTTCCGCATCCGGCGTCCATAGGCATGCATTAAAAAATGCGCCGCAGCGGCCGGATGCGGCGCGATGCGGTGTTTTTTGCCGGAGCAAAAAACGTTGCAGGGAACGTTCGATCCGGCCGCGGCATCGGCTAAATCTGCCGCATGCGGCAAAAAACGGACCGAACGCAAGCCCCTGTGGCACAATACGGCACTAATGTAAGTCTATGCAAAAAAAAACGCAACCGGCGTTACAAAAGCCGGTTGCGGTTTTTCTGCAGAACGCCGTATTGTGCCGCAGAGCAAAAACCGGAGGTGTGAAAGTAGCCTAAGTCAGAAAAACAGAAAGTGAAACCTCAGAACCCTGGAGGAGAGGAAAGCGAGCGGTCGCTGTTAGAAAGCTGTCAGCAAGCTTTCCAGGACTGAGCACATTGCACAGGAAACTGAGTGCTAGATTACTGGGTACTAAAGGCTCAGTAGTAAAACTCGGAGGGCAGGAGATTCCATGTTTCCTGCCCCACCAACAAAGCCCTAAGGCGAAGTAGTAAAATAGAGCTGGGGTCGCGGAGGAACATGCGGGCCCCATACCCGGCTTGCACTGCCTGTCACAGAGGGACATAGCACTAAGCAACCAAGAACCAGGGTCCCCAAGTAGCTTCAAGCCTCGGGGATCCGACATCCAAAGCGCATAAAGGAAGACATCCAACGTACCTGCCATAGAGACATTCTTCCCTGCTACCAGGATGACCGGACCACAGTAACCCCGGGACTCCAACCTGTTGCCAGTAAAGGTAAAAGGAAACTACCAATCTGTGTCATCTGGTTACTGTTGGCGCCCTCACTCCTGCACCCCAAAGCATTACTACTACCTCCATCATCTCCCTGGGGCCCGCTCCACCTGTGGGGAGTGAAACCATCTCTGCTGCTACCACCATCCCTCCCGGAAGACAGCGACAGCAGCGGCGGCTAATCCCTGGCGACGTACCGCAGGTGGCGTCACGACAGTCATTCCCAACCTCCACCTCTTATTCCCCACCTCTACCTCTTATTCCCCTTCTATTGGTGTACACCTCGGGGCACGAAACCGGGCAGGCCACTGCGACATCCCAGACCTCCACACCGGCCCGGTGACGAGTAAACAAGTATGAGAGCCGACCTGGACCCCCTGCTCCCTGGATGCTACACGTGTACTTCTTTTCCTTGTATGATATTGTCCAATCACAAGCAGGCAGCAAAACAGCAGGAAAATAACATGCCCCTCCCATAGGTTAAAGCAGGTGTGTGAAATATAATAAAACAGCTTTGATCTCCTGGTCTAACTTGCTGAAAGATTAGAGCACAGATGACCCCCATCTTATATACAATGTCCATATTGGGGAAGGGCAGAACAGCTGAGTTTAGCTATGTCACATTACAAACCCTTCCATCTGCTCTCTTCATAGCACTGTCGGCTCTACTGTACTGCCCCTCCCCTACACTGCATGGCTGGCAATGAGTCACACTTATGTCTGTTGTGTTCACAACATCTTGTAATCCCTCTGCTGTATTGTGACACAGCTAAACCCAGCTGTGCTGCCCTCCCGACACAAGGACCTTATCTGAAAGATGTCAATCATCTGTGCTCTAATCTCCCAGCACTTTCTAATCATGCAGGAGGTTTGACCAGGACATCAGAGGTGTATTCTTACATCTCCCACACTGATGAACCTAAGCTGCTGTATTTCCCCTCCCCCACACTGCATGGCTGGAAATGAGTCACACTTATGTCTGTTATGTTCACAGCATCTCATAATCAATATGCTGTTTTGTGACACAGCTAAACCCAGCTGTGCTACCCTCTGTATACAGGGACCTTATCTGAAAGATGTGAGTGATCTGTGCTCTCTAATCTTACAGCACTTTCTAGTCATGCAGGAGGTTAGACCAGGAGATCAGAGGTGTATCCTTACATCTCACACACTGTGAACAATTGTTTTGGGAGATTATTTTTACACTGTGATTGTGGGGGGAAAAAATAACATGACAATATGAATCTTCACTTCAGTACAATAACGGAGGTAGCAAATTTGTAGAATTTTTGTTATTTTAGTGGCTTTAAAAAATTATGAAATTTGTATAAGAGCAGTAGTATAGTAGTTATATTTTTGCAGATATATTACTAATTTACATGACAGGTGTCGCCTTTCACATAATCACAGACAGATTTTGCCTGTTTAGATATTGATGTTATTCAGCGATGAGACTCTTCTAGTCTGATAAACCTTTAAGTGTTCATTTTGTGTGTATAAAGCGAGGCAGTAGCACTGCTATTCTACCATCAACTGAGAAATAATGATATCTAACTACATGCTCTTTCAATAGAAGCAGGTGCAATTATTATTTTTATTGATCATTTTATAACCTCAAAACCAATATTCTCCCTCTTTCATTTAGTTCCTTCAATCATTCTGTATCCAGAATGGATTGCAATATTCTTTCTTTCTCTCTCTTTCTTTCTCTCTCTCTTTCTTTCTCTCTCTTTCTCTCTCTTTCTTTCTCTCTCTTTCTCTCTCTCTCCCCTCTCTTTCTTTCTCTCTTTCTCTTTCTCTCTCTCTTCTCTCTCTCTCTCTTGCTCTCTCTTTCTCTCTCTTTCTCTCTATTTCTTTCTCTCTCTCTCTCTTTCTCTCTTTCTTTCTCTCTCTTTCTCTCTCTTTCTTTCTCTCTCTTTCTCTCTCTCTCTCCCCTCTCTTTCTTTCTCTCTTTCTCTCTCTCTCTCTCTTCTCTCTCTCTTGCTCTCTCTTTCTCTCTCTTTCTCTCTCCTTCTTTCTCTCTCTTTCTCTCTCTTTCTCTCTCCTTCTTTCTCTTTCTTTCTCTCTCTTTCTCTCTCTTGCTCTCTCTTTCTCTTTCTCTCTCTCTCTTCTCTCTCTCTCTTGCTCTCTCTTTCTCTCTCTTTCTCTCTATTTCTTTCTCTCTCTCTTTCTTTCTCTCTCTCTCCTTCTTTCTCTTTCTTTCTCTCTCTTTCTCTCTCTTTCTCTCTCCTTCTTTCTCTTTCTTTCTCTCTCTTTCTCTCTCTTTCTCTTTCTCTCTCTCTCTCTCTTTCTCTCTCTCTCTCTTTCTTTCTCTCTCTTTCTCTCTCTTTCTCTCTCTTTCTTTCTCTCTCTTTCTCTCTCTTTCTCCCTCTCTCTCTCTCTTTCTCTCTCTTTCTTTCTCTCTCTTTCTCTCTCTTTCTTTCTCTCTCTTTCTTTCTCTCTCTCTTTCTTTCTTTCTCCCTCTTTCATTTAGTTCCTTCAATCATTCTGTATCCAGAATGCATTGCAATATTCTCGCTCTCTCTCTCTCTCTTTCTTTCTTTTCTTTCCCGTTTTAGGTCAATTAGGAACCAAAATTATTTATATTTGCCAAATGCCAGAATAATGAGAGAGGGAGAATGTTTTCAGGCATTTTTATTACTTTCTGCAAAGTCAGAAGTTTCCATACACTAAAGGGGGCTTTACACACTGCAACATCGTTAGCGATTGCTAGCGATGTTGTCGAGCGTGATAACACTCGCCCCCGTCCGTGTGACATTTGGTGCTCGCTGCCGTAGCGAACATTCACACTACGGCAGCGTCACATGCACATACCTTGTCAGCGACGTCGCTGTGACCGCCGAACAATCCCTCCCTCAAGGGGGAGGTGCGTTCGGTGTCATAGCGACGTCACTGCGGCATCACTAAGCGGCCGGCCAATAGAAGTGGAGGGGCGGAGATGAGCGGGACGTAACATCCCGCCCACCTCCTTCTTTCCTCATTGCCGGTGGACACAGGTAAGGAGATGTTCGTCGCTCCCGCGGTGTCAAACATAGCGATGTGTGCTGCCGCAGGAACGACGAACAACATCGTATCTGAGGCAGCAACGACATTAAGGAAATGAACGACGTGTCAATGATCATTGTTTTTGAACGATTTTGCGATCATTGATCGTCGCTCATTGGTGTCACACGCTGCGATGTCAGTAACAGCGCCGGATGTGCGTTACTAATGATGTGACCCCGACGATATATCATTACCGATGTCGTAGCGTGTAAAGCACCCTTAAGAGTATTACTATGCCTTTAAACAATATGGGACAGCCCATACGATGATGTCATGCCTTTGGAAGCTTCTCATAGGTTTATTAGCAACATCTGAGTTAATTAGAGACACACCTGTGGATGTATTTTAATGCACACCTGAAACACACGGCTTCTTTGTGTAGCATCATGAGAAAGTCAAAAGAAATCAGCCAAGCTCTCAGGAAGAGCTTTGGGGACTTGCACAAGTCTGGTTCATCCTTGGGTGCAATTTCCAGATACCTGAAGGTGCCTCGTTCATCTGTACAAACAATTATACACAAATACAAACAAGATGGGAATATCCAGCCATCATACCGCTCAGGAAGGAGACGGGTTCTGTGTACCAGAGAGGAACATACTTTGGTCAGACATGTGCATATCAACCCAAGAACAAAAGTAGAAGACCTTGTGAAGATGCTGGCGGAAGCTGCTAAGATTGTGTCATTATCCACAGTGAAATGAGTACTGTATCAATATGAGCTGAAAGGCTACTCTGCAAGGAAGAAGCCATTACTCCAAAAGAAACATAAAAAAGCCAGATTAAGGTTTGCATGCACACAGTAAGGAAGACCTTAATTTTTGGAGACATGTCCTGTGGTCTTTGGAAACTAAAATTGAACTTTTTGGCTATAATGACCATTGTTACATTTGGAGGAAAAAGAGAGAAGCTTTGAAGCCTAAGATCATTATCCCAACTGTGAAACACGGTTGCGGCAGCATCATGTTGTGTTATTGTTTTGCTGCAGGAGGGACTGGTGCACCTCACAAAATAGATGGCATCATGAGGAAAGAAGATTATGTGGCAATACTGAAGCAACATCTCAAGACATCAGCTGGGACCTTAAAGCTTGGGCAGAAATAGGTCTTCCAAATGGACATCGACCCAGAGTATGCTGCCAAACTGGTTACCAAGTGGCTTAAGTATAACAAAGTCAATGTTTTGGAGTGGCCATCACAAAGCCCTAATCTCAATCATATTGAAAATTTATGGGCAAAGCTGAAAAGGCCGGTGCAAGCGGCGACCTACAAACATGGCTCAGCTACACCAGTTCTGTCAGGAGGAATGGGCCCAAATTCCTATTAACTATTGTGAGAAGCTTGTGGAAGGAGATCCAAAATGTTTGACCCAAGTCACACAGTGTAAGGGCAATGCTACCAAATACTAATGAAATGTTTGGAAACTTTTGACTGCAGAAAGTAATAAAAATGCCATAAAACATTCTCTCTCTCATTATTCTGGCATTTGACAAATAGAAATAATTTTGGTTCCTAATTGCTTAAAACGGGGAAGGTTTATTCTGATTTCATCTCCGATAGTGAGAAAAATCTGCAGATGTGTCTTTATAGAGAGCGGAGGGAAAAATCTACAGATGTGTCTTTATAGAGAGCGGAGGGAAAAACCTGCAGATGTGTCTTTATAGAGAGCGGAGGGAAAAACACACAGATGTGTCTTTATAGAGAGCGGAGGGAAAAACCTGCAGATGTGTCTTTATAGAGAGCGGAGGGAAAAACCTGCAGATGTGTCTTTATAGAGAGCGGAGGGAAAAACCTGCAGATGTGTCTTTATAGAGAGCAGAGGGAAAAACCTGCAGATGTGTCTTTATAGAGAGCGGAGGGAAAAACCTGCAGATGTGTCTTTATAGAGAGCGGAGGGAAGCTTCTGGTTTCAGCTGTAAGTGTGGATGATGAATACCTTCTACTGTTTTATGGCTCAAATATCAGTTCTATCTGCTAAAAAAGTATCCTAAAGTCAAGTATGAAACATGCAACAAAATCTACCACTAGGGGGCGCGCAGTCTCTCAGTATGTTTCTCTATGTTGTTAATACTCTGGTTTTGAAAAAAAAAACCTTTTATGTTATGTAGTGGTGACAGTGAGACACCGCCAGGCAGGGTTCACATATGGTACAGTAGACGAGGACGCAGAAACAAAATACCGGCATTATTGAAGGACAGCAGATTTTATGCTGGAAAGTGCAATTACCAGTTTTATATGGATAAGGCTGCTTTCACACATCATTTTTTTGCAATCAGGCACAATCTGGCGCTTTCCAGAAAAAACGCATCCGTTTTTTTTCCGCCGGATGCGTTTTTTCCTCATAGACTTGCATTAGCGCTGGATTGTGCCACATGGCCTTGTGTTGCGTCCGGTTTTTGCCGCATGCAGCATATTTAGCCAATGCGGTGGCCGGATGGAACGTTGCTTGCAGCGTTTTTTGTCTGCAGCAAAAAACCGCATCGCGCCGGATCCGGTGTGGCGCGATTTACAATGCAAGCCTATGGACGCCGGATGCGGCGTCCTGTGGCAAAAAAACGGATCCGGTTTTTTGAACTGCGCATGCTCAGTATCAAACCGGATCCGTCAAAAAACGGACGGGCCGCATGGAAAAACGTATGCAGCGGATCCGTTTTTTTTGCCGCATCCGTTGCATAGATTTTTGAGCCGGATTGAGCCTGATGCAAAAAAACTGATGTGTGAAAGCAGCCTAAAGGCCGCTTTACACGCTACGACATCACTACCAATTGCTGGCGATGTGGAGCGCGAAAGCACCCGGGCCCATCGTACATGCGATATCGTGTGGTCGCTGTCATAGTGAACATTATCGCTACGGCAGCGTCACATGCACATACCTGTTCTGCGACATCGCTATGACTGGCGAACCGCCTCCTTTCTAAGGGGGCAGTTTGTTCAGCGTCACAGCGGCGTCACCGAACCGCCCAATAGAAGCGGAGGGGCGGAGATGAGCGAGACGTAACATCCCGCCCACCTCCTCCCTTCCTCATTGCGGCCGGGAGGCAGGTAAGGTGAGGTTCCTCGTTCCTGCGGTGTCACACATAGCGATGTGTGCTGCCGCAGGAGCGACGAACAACTTCGTACACCGAGCAGCAGCGATATTCGAGAATACTGGGGCATGTCACCGATGAGCTATTTTGACCGTTTTTGTGACGATTCAAAAATCGCTCATAGGTGTCACACGCAACAACATCGCTAAAGCGACCGGATGTGCGTCACAAATTCCGTGACCCCAACGAGATCACTTGAGCGATGTCGCGTGTAAAGCGGCCTTAAGAGCATTAACAGGTAGAAGGAAGAGTATTTGGAATGTGTTACACAAGCTGCGCTCCACCTATTGCAATAAAAAGTTCAACATCAACTGTTTATACTCCTCAAAAATCCAATCTGGCTTACGTTAACTGGGCCCCACTGCTACAACGCGCTAACTAACGAATCCTCTATATCCTAACGCAGAAGAACACTGAACACCACACTCACAGTACTGCAGAGATGAGGACGTCTGATAGCTTCTGTTTGGTCCCGATGTAGCTTAGCTGAGGTTGCTGTGTTGGACTCTTCCTTGAGGCTGTTTCCATCTTTTTCTGGGGCCGGGGCAGACGTTGTCCAACTTCATATGCTGAGGGTCACTTGTTCCACTGCCTTCCACTTCCTTGACTTTGCTGTGCAGCCCTTTCTCTGTTACACGGTCCTGCTAGTTGATACTGTGGTAGCCAAGCACTGTGTTCTGAATCTTGGCTCCTGATCTGAACAGTCTCACAATCCTCAGACACACTTTCCGGTCCGTCTTCCCGCCACGCGTTAGCGTGCTCGCTCTCCCCACTTCCGGCTCTCTCACACTTCCTGCTCGCCCCACTACACAACAATCCCACCTAAATCAACACAGGAGGATGGACTAGTTCAAGTGCACACAGATCAGTGGGAGCATTGTTTCTTAAAGTCATAGTGTAATTCAGTCCTTTGCAGAGGCTGACCCCTACATGCCTTCCTGCGTAAAGGTGGTCATCTTCGACCTTGCTATATAGTCCATGGAGAAGGTTAAAAGACTGGACAGTTACGCACTACTAGGTACTGCATCCTGACTAAGATGCAGGGCCTACCCCCAGGGACCTGGAAACCCAGTGCCAGTACCAACAACACACCTAACATCCCCAGTTTCCCACTCCCCATAAGGGATGACTGACCAGTCCGGGACCCAATGGATGGCCATCTAGAGGTGGAGCCAGTCCAGTCCACTAGAAGGCAGCCCGGTGGGAGGGGATAAAACAGACACAGACAGACACTTAGACGGTGGAGTCCCGTAGTGACAGTGAAAGGGGATGGATGTGTCTCTAAATGAGGTCATCAAACGGTGACCCAGGTGGCAAGGTAAGTGGTTGCCAGGGACAGTACAGCCAGGTACCTCTGGAACCAGAGCACCAACGGGGCACAGGGCCCTAGGTCAGGTGACAGCTTCACGTGACTTGACAAACACCTGCACAGTGAGGGGACCTTCATGAACCTCACTGACCTAAAGAATTTGGGGGCACCAGCAGTAAAGATTGAACCAGGGACCGGAATAGAACACCGACCCTACAGGGTTCACACTGCCCGCCGTATGGACGAGAGACTGCGAAAAGACAGTAAGGGACCCACAAACGTTCCAGGCTACGGGGTCCCAACCACAAGTGAGAGGTGCTGGGGAAAGAGACTCCCAGGTCACCACACCGGCACTGGGACAAAAGGGACCTGGGGTCTGAACCAGCCATCCTTGAGGCCACCATTCCATCTCACAGTGAGTAAACAGAAGTTACACTGCATCCCCACTGTGTAGTCTCTCCTCTTTCTGCAACAGTCCTCTCCATCCATTCCCTGGGGCCCAGTCCTGCTTGCAGAGGCCTACCAACTCGGCTGCCACCACCATCAGCCCCAGAAGTACTAGACTGTGCAGCGGCGGTTCCATCACCATAACTGCAAACCGCAAGTGGTGTCACAATACAAACTCTTTCACTCCCCTGTATATACATCCTTTTAAAAAGTGTCCCCAGGGTCACGGGACTGGGCATCGGCCATTATACAACCGTAACACAGCATCCCCGTACATATGGGCCTGGCCCGGGACCAAGTACCCCATAGCCCTGGGCAACACAGCTTTTTCCTGGCATCATGAACACGATATGGACTGGACCCATTAACACGGGTGACGTGCGCCTTATGGACTGTTTTGTGTGCAAATACCGCCATTTTTATTTTTGTGAAAAGACAGCTGCGGCATCACTCTGGAAAAAAAAAGCACAAAATGGGATCCGCCCACAACTCCTGCAAGTGTGGGCGGAAGAAGGTAGTGCCCTGATCCGGAAGCTCCCGAAGTGCTTCAGTGCCCGCGAGAGTGGTGAGAATAACCAAGGGGAATGGGGAAAAAAATGCAGGCACCGGCCGGATGACGGGAGTGAAGCGGGCCTTCCTCGGTAGCGGCGAGCGACAGAAATGCAGTATGACCTGGTCAGGTAGCACAAGCGGCCGCGCCTGGAGCCGAAGGGGTTGCACCGATCATGCCGATCACCCTGCCGTATGTCCCGGGAGCGGCGTGGCTGCCCCAATATGATGGCAAACCGGATGCCTTACTGGGATTTAAAAATTTGCACTATACTGGATATGCATGTGATGACCGGCAGACAAAGAGTGTCTGTAGTACTGGGACAGTTAATGGGTGCAGCAGAGCTGGAGGTGGAAACCTGGTCAGATGACGATCGGGGCTCAGTAAACACCATCTTTGAAAAACTCAAAGTTGCTTTTGAAACCCATACAGAGACAGAGCTGAGAAAGGGATTTTATAACTGTAGGCAACGGTCCCAGGACAGTATCAGAGACTATGCCCTAAGATTGCAAGCGGCGCTGCGGACCATGAGGCATGTAGACCCCATAGATGATCCGGAAGGGAACAAGATGATGGTTGAACAGTTCCTGCAGGGGTTACGATCAGTGGAGGACCGCAAGCAGCTGCGTCTGTAGGCCCTGGAACACCCAAATGTGGACTCTGTTGTTCTAAAGGACCAGGCCATAACAGCCCTGCAATCCCCTGAGACTACTAACTCTGTCCCTCAGTCTTGGCAAGCCAGCACCTCACCCCTGTGGGTGGAGCCCCCTTCCTTAACGGTGGCAGAGACTAAAACCAAGGCAGTGCCCCTTGGTGCTCCAAATGACTTGTGCTTTCAGGTGCAGTGGCTGAGCAAGGATGTCGCTAGGATCCTCAAAGTGATGCAGCTCCAGCCAGAATCCAAACCGGTGGAGACCAGCTAGCGGACCTGCCCTGAGGATGTCCCATGGATGCGAGGAGGAAGGACCCCATCGTCCAGAGGAAGGAGCAGAGACCGCTACGATTCGCTTGGGCAATCCATCTGCCGTAGGTGCCACAAAGCCGGCCACTTTGCAAGAAGGTGTCCTTTAAACTGTCAACCCCTGGGACCAAGGGCCAATCCCCAGGAATAAGACTACAAGGCCCAGCTGATTGGTGTGACCGGTACGTAGGGGGACGACCTATTCTGTCCATCACCCTAGACGGAATTCCCACCTCTGCATTGTTGGACACCGGCTCGCAGGTAACAACCATCCCGTATGTACTGTATAAAGCTATGTGCGCACTAGAAAAGTGATTTTTCTCAAGAAAATTTCTTGAGATACTTCTGGGAGTTGAAGATTACCGCACCTGCGGTAAAAAAATGCACCAAAACCGCGGGAAAAACGTATGTGTTTTTGCTGCGGTTTTGCCGCGGTATTTCCGCAGGTTGGTCCCTGCGTTTTTTTTATGTTGAACTGCAATAAATAATATAGATAATAGATAGATAATCGATAGACAGATAATGGATAGAGGGAAAGATGGATAGATAGATAGATAGATAGAGGGATAGATAGATAGATAGATAGATGAGAAAGACCTATATAATGTCCCACTCCCCTACATTTTGTAATCTTGCACCCTTTAGTGACTTTCATGTGGCACTAAAGGGTGCTTAGCCTTGTATTTAGCTAAAAAATAAATTAAATAATTTTTAAAGAAAACACGACGTGAGGTCCCCCCATCTTTTGTAGCCAGCTAGGTTAAAGCAGACGGCTGCAGCCTGCAGACCACAGCTGGCAGCTTCACCTTGGCTGGTAATCCAAAACAGAGGGCACCCCACGCTGTTATTTTACATTAAATAAATAATTTAAAACAAAAAACGTGGGGTCCCCCCCAAATTGGATCACCAGCCAAGGTAAAGCGGACAGCTGGGGTCTGATATTCTCAGACTAGGGAGGTCCACTGTTATTGGACACTCCCCAGCCTAAAAATAGCAGGCTGCAGCCACCCCAGAAGTGGCGCATCCATTAGACGTGCCAATCCTGGCGCTTTGCCCCAACTCATCCCGTTGCCCTACTGCAGTGGCAAACGGGGTAATATATGTGGTTGATGCCAGATGTGTAATGTCACCTGGCATCAAGCCCTGGGGTTAGTGATGTCACGCGTCTATCAGATACCCGACATCACCAACCCAGTCAGTAAGAAATAAAAAATAGACAACAAAAAAAGTTTTATTTGAAAAAACACATTCCCACATCCCCACATTCCCTCTTTCACCAATTTATTGGAAAGAACAATCAATTCCACGTCCAGCGTAATCCAATAAGGGGGTCCCACGGCGATCCATACCATAGTCACTGTCCCAGTCAATGAAGAACAGAATGTTCTCCATTGGCTGGGAGAGTAGTGCAGTGACCTGAGCTAACATCAATAGGTCAGCCCAGGTCACTGCAGGGGATGCCGAACGCTGCCATCAGAAGGTTAGATGAGATCATTACCTGCTGTGATGATCTCCTGCACTGGTGACGTCAGCGCTGTCACTGCCTTCTATGCCCGCCGCGTTCTCAGCAGTATCGCGAGAGCCCGTGACGTCACCGCTAGTGACAGTTTCGGGCCGCGGGCATAGATGGCAGTGACAGTCCTGACGTCAGGAGGCAGGAGATTGTCACAGCAGGTAATGATCTCATCTCACCTCCTGACAGCAGCGCTCGGCATCTTCACGGCTGCATGCACTGCAGGGTGACAAGCTGCTGACACTGCGGGCACACACTGACACGCTGCAGGGCGGGCAGCCACAGGGCCGGAGCAGGACACAGACTGCACGGGCACCTGGAGGTCACACGGAAGTGCTTCTGTGCGGCGTCCAGGCAGTGTGACGTGTGTGTTTACTCTGCTCCGCTGCCTATTCTGTCATAATGACATCACTTCCTGAAAAACCGCAGGCAGCGATGAACATTACCGCAGGTAAATTGCGGCTATACCGGGGGTATACCGCACATCATTTGCTACCTGCGGTATACCCCCGGTATTTCGCGATTACATTACAGTGAATGGAGTGAAATACCGTGGGTATGCCGCAGGTACCTGCGGAAAAGAAGTGACATGCACATTTTCTCAAGAAATTTTCTCAAGAAAATCTTCAGAAAGAATTTTCTTGAGAAAAAAATGCAGTGTGCGCACAGATATTTTTTTTCCCATAGGTTTTGCTGGGAAATGTCTGCAGGAAGATTACAAACATTTCTCAAGAAATTTCTGCAGCAAAACCGCGGGTAAAACCGTGGGTAAAAACGCCTAGTGCGCACAGGGCCTAAAAAGGTTCTGGTCAGATGCTGAACTCACCCATCCGGATGCGGGCCTCACTATTTATGCTGTCAACGGGTCACCAGTGACTCAGATTGGGTTTAAGGAGGTGACCATAAAAGTGGGGAGGGTAGAGTTAAAGAACCAAGGACTGATTGTAGTGGAAAATTATGCTAGTGGTAAAAATCCAAACATGATTTTGGGAACAAATGTCATTGAAAATTGTTTGGGGGAAGTGTTGTTTTTATTCCAACAGATTGCCGAAACTGCAGGTGCTGGAGAGTAGAGGATCATGCAAAGAGAAATCAGAGCCCTCCTGCAGAGACAACAGGTAAACCTATCTGGTGGGGAAATTGGCAGCGTACAGGTAATCGATGATGACCCTATTGTGATACCCTCACGCAGTGAAATGATGATATGGTGTCGGGCGGCCATAGGTCTCAATGGGCAAGATTACCAGGCAGTGGTAGAGCCCATGCATTCTGAACATTTGCCCACTGTCCTGACAGCCAGGGGGGTAGTAGATGTTCGCAAAGGGAGAGTGCTCGTGTGGGTGTTAAACTATGGGAACAAGGAAACTAAATTTCCCAGGTATGCCACCATTGCCAAACTGTTCACTGTCACTGAAGAGTCTATCCAGGCAGTGGAAACCCTAACCCCACCAGTGCAGGCAAAAGATGACTGTCCCCGAGACCAATTAGAGGGTGGTGTCAGGAACTGCATGTAGGTACTTATTCCACACCTTCATATCAGAAACATGGAGTCTACCAGGTAATACAGGAATACGAACAAGTCTTCAGCAAGCATCCACTAGACTTTGGGAGGATAAAAGGGGTACAACATCGCATACCCAGAGGTAATCATCCACCCATCAAAGAGAGATACAGACCTATACCACCCACTCACTATCAGTGTGCCAAGGAAATGTTGAGGGACATGAAGGAGGCTAGGGATATTAGAGATAGTTGTAGCCCCTGGGCAGCTCCACTGGTTTTGGTCAAAAAGAAGGATGGCACCATGAGAATGTGCATGGATTAAAGGCAAATCAATCGGATTACCCACAAGGATACTTATCTGCTACCCCATATAGAAGAGTCGCTGGCTGCACTGAAGGCTGATAATTACTTCTCTACCCTAGATCTCACCAGTGGCTATTGGCAGGTTTCCGTCACCGAAGAGGATCGGGAGAAGACTGCATTCGCCATGTGAAGCCCCTCCAGTGTTGTGTCGGTGCATTACCTTCAGGGACTCCACGCAGCTGGATCCTGTCACAGGTAGGAGATCTTCTATTTAGGATTGTCGTGACGCCACTCTCAGAATTGCGGTCAGTGGGGACCGCCACTGCAGGTTAAGGGATGCCTGGGGCTGATGGTGGGTGCAGCCAGTTGTAATAGCCTCCTGAGAGTGAGGCAAGCCCCAGGGCCCTGTGTAGGTGTGTAGAACCACAAGGCGCAGAATAACTCCACACAAGCAGAATGTCTTTCAGGGGTTTTACTCACTGATGGTGGCAGGGTGAGTAACCCGGGCGTAGCTGGGATGAACCAGGCTGGAACCAGGTATCCTTCAGGCTGACTGATGAGGGTGGCTACCGACTCGCCTTCCTTAGCCCTTCTGTGGTTTGTGGTAACCCCGACTTTTAGTCCCTATGGGGGTCACCCAGGGAAGTAGCTGCTCCCCTCGTTTGTTTGCCGTTTGCTTGTCGCCTGGACCAGATCACTCCAGCTGCTTGCCTCCTGTGAACTATGGGCCCTAACTGTGGCTACGTGGCTGCGGCTTTTGTGGTGTTGTGGTGTGGGCTTTAAGGGCCCCACACCGGCAGGTTTAGCAAGGAAAGGTGGATCTATCCCCGCACCGGGATCTGCCGCCCGTTTGGGCCTGGTACTCCCTGACAGTCTCCTTACTTTCCACTACACTGCTCTCTCTCCAGCTGTGTGTGGTGTTCGGGCAGCACTACCAGGTGACCGTTCTCCCCCGTCGGTAGTCACTGCGCGGACGCTGTTAGACTGCAACAGCTCCAGGGTCTGCTTCTGCTCTTCCTGGACTGCTGCACTAAACTGGCTCACTCGTGGGACCTGCACTGCTGCTCCTGTCTGAGCTCCACTTTCATGCTCCTCACTCCTCCACACACTGCTTCAGACTCCTTTCTCCTCCTTCTCTTTTCCCCTTGTGCCTGCCTACGCCACCTAGCAACCAGGCTCTCTACC
Source organism: Anomaloglossus baeobatrachus (assembly GCF_048569485.1). NCBI lineage: Eukaryota > Metazoa > Chordata > Amphibia > Anura > Aromobatidae > Anomaloglossus > Anomaloglossus baeobatrachus. The sequence continues at coordinate 653,664,359 of NC_134355.1, forward strand.
ACACCCCTTGAGTGGAGATGGAGGCTTTGCCCCCTCCACTCTTCAAGTGGAGGTGAAGGCTTTGCCCCCTCCTGGGATCCCCAGGGGTCCTCTCAAAGGTACATGTGTGAGACCTGATCACTATGCGCCTGTGTAGTCACACCTCGGTCAGCCTTCTGGATTACCTGTATTGTACTGTCCCCAGCATGGGTGCAGTACTCAGTGGTGCCTGACCAGGTCAGGGGCGCCACATTCCCCCTTAGTTATCACCAGCACGTCCTCGGGCTGCAAGACAACATTTTAAAATGCATAAAACAGTAAAAACATGGTAAAACATTTAAAACCACCAGGTACCATACATCACCACCCTCCACCCACAAGTCCGTTAACCCACCCAAACCCTTTCAGGAGGCAGGTCACCGGTCCTTTTGGTAACCAGATCTGGGCCATCTACTTCCCCAGACCTTTCCTCCAATCTGCCTCTCCCGTTGGCCGCGCCTTCAGCCACTTCTGGCAGGATGTAGAGGAGGCTTTCATGGTCTGGTGGTCTTCAGGGCATACCTGGCCTGGTGAAGCCGCGCCTTCAGCCACTTCTGGCAGGATCCAGAGGCGGCCTTCACAGTTGGTGCTGACCAGGTACCCTCTTTGTGGTGGAGAGCCAGGCCCCATAAACAGGCATGCTCTCCGGTTGCAGGTAAGCCAAGGCCCTATATACGGACGTGCTCCCTGGTCGCAGACGAGCCAAGCCCCTAAACAGGCTGACTCTGGTGGTGGTGGTGCCCTCTGGTGTAACTATTTACACTGCGAGAGTTTGTGGCTATAGCCAGTTCATAGCCTTAAGGTTCATTTCTCACATTAGTTTATGTGGGCACATCTCTTAAACAGTAACGTTGCAAACTTTCAAACTGGTCAAACAGTAACTTGTTGTACTTCTTACTTTACTTTATGCAGATTCCTCCTCACCAGGGCTTGGGCCTGTAGGGCTGCGGCACCTGCTGCTTTCTCGGTCTTTTTCATCGTCCGTAGTGGTCTCATCAGTGGGTTCTTTGTCTGTTCTTTCTCTATCTCTGTCTTTTCTTTCTTCCTCTGTGTCTGTTTCTTTTTCTTTAGGACATGGTGTAACATCTAGCGCATACCAGCCTCTTTCTCCTTGATGCATGGTAAACTGCACTGTGTCTCCCATCCTTAGGTTCCTTCCAGGATGTCCTCTGGGCAAATGAGCTCTAACGTCTCTTCTGTTGACAAAAATGCCTTCTTTCATACCAGGTGCAACTATGAAGCCGTATCCTGATTTTAGGCTAAAATCTTCCACTACTCCTCGACAAAGGGGTCCTCTGACCTGGGCTTTGGCTCTTCTCAGGAACCGTTTCTCCTCTAGGTCTCTGGCTGTTATTTCATCTCTCTGCTCTGGGGACTGCGGTGCAGGGAAAGACTGGGTTCTGTTACGGCGCCGTGTCTTGCGGGCTGGATTCTGCGAGGTACAGCTTACAAGCTCCCAGGTGAGGCTTTTGGGCAGATCTTCTTCAGCGGAAGGTATCGGGTCTTCTTCGTCCCAGCGGGAGTATGGCAACATCTCTGGCTCGGGGTATGAATCCACTGCTGATGGCTCCGGGGTCAGCTCCTCAGCCTTCTGGCCTCCCCTCCCCCTTAGTTCTTCTGAACACTCCTGTCGTGGCAGTGCTGGGGATGGACTTTCATCAGCAGGCCCGGGCGGGGGGACTCTTTGGCGTGGCCGCTGCAGGAGTCGCCTTGGGGGTATGCGGAGGGAGCAGATACCGGTCCACCATCTCCTGTGGGAACTTGGCCTCCAGGTCAGCCTTCAGTCTCCAGTATTCGGGGTCCGCACCTATCAGGGACGTCCTAGCAGGGACTTCTTTAGACTGGGGAGCGGTGTCTGCTCTGGCCTTGCAGGCCGGGGTAAACAATGGTACGTCTGTCTTGTCTTGGCGGGCCGCGCCCTGTATGGCGGCGGCCTGGTCTTGGCGGGCCGCGCCCGGCATGGCGGCGGCCTGGATCAGCGTCGCTGTTGCAGCTGGCGTCTTAGCGGGCTTCGCTACTATGGCCGGTTCTTGGCGGGCCGGGCAGGGCATCGCTGCGGCGGCCTGGATTGGCGTCGCTGTCGCGATGGGATCTTTGCAGGCTGGGCTGGGCGTCGCTGCAGCGATCTGGGCTTGGCGGGCCGCACCGGACGTGGCGGCGGCCTGGTTCAGCACCTCACTTGCGGCGCGGACGAGCGTTGCTGCTGCGGTGGGGTCTCGGCGGGCCGGGCCTAGCATGGCGGCGGCCTGGGTCAGCGTCACACCTGCGGCGCGGATGAGGGTCGCGGTGGCAGCCGGTTCTCTACGGGCCGAGCAGGGCATCGCTGCGGCGGCCTGGGCTTGGCGGGCCGCACCTGGCGTGGCTGCGGCCTGGTTCGGCGTCGCCGCGACGGGCGCCTCTTCAGGGACCGCGGGCGTGGCAGCAGGGATCGGGGCACTCGCGCTGGCAGGGGCAACACTGGACTCACCCATCGTTGGCAGCATCGGGGTCTGAGTCGTCACCGCCCGGTCTGGCACTCGGCGCGCGGCTCTCCCCTCATAGGCCTGAACCGCCGCGGTCATTTCCAGAAACTCCGCACGTCCCTCTCTGATCTGCCTTCCGACCCTGGCCTCCAGTTGATCGCAGAACTCGGCAAGCTCCCGACACCACCAGGCAGTGGAGCCTGGCTCTGGGTCTCTGTGTTCGGACGCCATCTCCTCTAGCAGCAGACTTCTGGCTCCCTTTCTGTCCCGACGTCTCTGAACGCTTCCGCTCTCTTTACTTGCGAGGTCAGGACCCTGCAGGGGATCTCTGGGTAGCCACACCTCTTCGTGGGCGGTAACTTCTCCCAGCGCGGGCTGCTGTTGTTTTTCAGCGCGCTTTTCATGGTGGCAATATGGCGGCGCTTCCAATTTTTCAAGCGGACCGCCCAGGCACATGGTCACCTGTCTGGACAGGTCTAGTCCTTATCCTGTTCGTGACGCCAGATGTGAAGCCCCTCCAGTGTTGTGTCGGTGCATTACCTTCAGGGACTCCACGCAGCTGGATCCTGTCACAGGTAGGAGATCTTCTATTTAGGATTGTCGTGACGCCACTCTCAGAATTGCGGTCAGTGGGGACCGCCACTGCAGGTTAAGGGATGCCTGGGGCTGATGGTGGGTGCAGCCAGTTGTAATAGCCTCCTGAGAGTGAGGCAAGCCCCAGGGCCCTGTGTAGGTGTGTAGAACCACAAGGCGCAGAATAACTCCACACAAGCAGAATGTCTTTCAGGGGTTTTACTCACTGATGGTGGCAGGGTGAGTAACCCGGGCGTAGCTGGGATGAACCAGGCTGGAACCAGGTATCCTTCAGGCTGACTGATGAGGGTGGCTACCGACTCGCCTTCCTTAGCCCTTCTGTGGTTTGTGGTAACCCCGACTTTTAGTCCCTATGGGGGTCACCCAGGGAAGTAGCTGCTCCCCTCGTTTGTTTGCCGTTTGCTTGTCGCCTGGACCAGATCACTCCAGCTGCTTGCCTCCTGTGAACTATGGGCCCTAACTGTGGCTACGTGGCTGCGGCTTTTGTGGTGTTGTGGTGTGGGCTTTAAGGGCCCCACACCGGCAGGTTTAGCAAGGAAAGGTGGATCTATCCCCGCACCGGGATCTGCCGCTCGTTTGGGCCTGGTACTCCCTGACAGTCTCCTTACTTTCCACTACACTGCTCTCTCTCCAGCTGTGTGTGGTGTTCGGGCAGCACTACCAGGTGACCGTTCTCCCCCGTCGGTAGTCACTGCGCGGACGCTGTTAGACTGCAACAGCTCCAGGGTCTGCTTCTGCTCTTCCTGGACTGCTGCACTAAACTGGCTCACTCGTGGGACCTGCACTGCTGCTCCTGTCTGAGCTCCACTTTCATGCTCCTCACTCCTCCACACACTGCTTCAGACTCCTTTCTCCTCCTTCTCTTTTCCCCTTGTGCCTGCCTACGCCACCTAGCAACCAGGCTCTCTACCACACCCCTTGAGTGGAGATGGAGGCTTTGCCCCCTCCACTCTTCAAGTGGAGGTGAAGGCTTTGCCCCCTCCTGGGATCCCCAGGGGTCCTCTCAAAGGTACATGTGTGAGACCTGATCACTATGCGCCTGTGTAGTCACACCTCGGTCAGCCTTCTGGATTACCTGTATTGTACTGTCCCCAGCATGGGTGCAGTACTCAGTGGTGCCTGACCAGGTCAGGGGCGCCACAGCCACACCCATGGGCCTGTGTGAATTCAACTGCATGCCATTTGGACTGTGTAACGCACCGGGATCGTTCCAGAGGCTCATGGAATGCTGCCTAGGACGCCGCAACTTCAAGTATACGATCACATTATCCAGTTAGAGCAGTACGGTCTCGAAGACCTACGAGGAACATCTTGAACATCTAGCAGAGGTATTTGAAGCGTTCTCAAACTACGGGATGAAGTTAAAGCCGTCCAAGTGTCACCTTTTGAAACCCAAGGTCCAGTATCTTGGGCAGGTGGTCAGCGCAGTAGGAGTGGCACTGGACCCAGAAAAGGTGACTGCCATCAAGAACTGGCCAAGACCATCCACCATCAAGGAGGTGCGCCAGTTCCTGGGCCTGGTAGGATACTACAGGAGGTTTATAAAGGGCTACACAAAAATGGCACCACCCTTACAAGAACTCCGGGTAGACCAGGCCAAGAAAGGTAAAGCTTCTGGTCCTCCATTTGTATGGAGCCAGTCCAGTCCACAAGAAGGCAGCCCGGTGGGAGGTGATAAAACAGACACAGATAGACACTCAGACGTTGGAGTCCCATAGTGAAAGGGCACAGATGTGTCTCTAGAAGGGGTCATGTAACAGTGACCCAGGTGGCAAGGTGAGTGGTTGCCAGGGACAGTACAGCCAGGTACCTCTGGAACCAGAGCACCAATGGGGCACAGGGCAATAGGTCAGGTGACAGCTTCTTGCAACTTGACAAACACCTGCACAGTGAAGGGACCTTCACGGACCTCACTGACCCAAAGAATTCGGGGGCACCAGCAGTAAATATTGAACCAGGGACCGGAATAGAACACCGACCCTACAGGGTTCGCACTGCCCGCCATAGGGACAAGAGACTGCCAAAAGACAGTAAGGGACCCACAAACGCTCCAGGCTACGGGTTCCCAACCACAAGTGAGAGGTGCCAGGGAAAGAGACTACCAGGTCACCACACCGGCACTGGGACAAAAGGGACCTGGGGTCTGAACCAGCCGTCCTCGAGGTCACCATTCCATCTGAGAGTGAATAAACAAGTTGCACTGCATCCCCACTGTGTGGTCACTCTTCTTTCTGCGACAGACCCCTCCATCCATTCCCTGGGGCCCAGCCCTGCTTGTGGAGGACCTACCATCTCAGCTGCCACCACCATCAGCCCCAGAGGTACTAGACTGTGCAGCGGCGGTTCCATCACCATAACCGCAGCCCGCAAGTGGCATCACAATACAAACTCTTTCACTCCCCTTTTAAAAAGCGTCCCCAGGGTCATGGAACTGGGCATCGGCTATTATACAACTGTGACACAGCATCCACGTACATATACGGCCCGGGACCGAGTAACCCATAGCCCTGGGCGACACAACCATTTAAACAACAGTGCAACGTTGTCCACAATACATATACTGTAGGTGGACCAAATAAACTGATCAGTGGATACCTGTTTGTCGAATATCTGCAGTAGACCTACTGGATCTCTGGAGGTCTTGACTATCTCTTAAGGTCTGACTATCCTCAATGAGAGCATCTACCGTAGGACTGTTATTACAGCAGAAGGTTTGGGTAAGGCCTGGGGTATCTCCCCTCTGCCAGCTGCCAACAGTTCTGTGTCGGGAAATTCAGCATCTGTGGATTGGGCACCTACCGCAGTCTTTGCTACAGCCATTGTTGAGTGTCGCGGGCGGAGGAGGGGACGCTGCGCTCTCCCACTGCTCGGGTCCGGCTGCCGCTACTGCTGCGGCCGCTGCTGCTCGGTGGCTCGAGCGATGGGCCGGATCCCGGGGACTCGAGCGGCGCTCCTCGCCCGTGAGTGAAAAGGGGTTTGGTTTTGGGGATTTATTGTCCGTGACGCCACCCACGGTTGTGGTGATTTTTTGTAACACCACCGCTGCTCTGTATGGGGATCCCGGGAGCGGTGACAGGGAGCAGCAGAGTTGTTAGTTCTTCCCTCCGTGGGTAGGGGTTGGTTGTCCCGGGGCCCAGTGATGGGGTGGAGGATGAGGGATGGCAGGCCAGGTGTGGGGCCTGGTGAGGTGCAGGGTCGCGGGGGCAGCGCTGTGCCTCACGGCACGGTGGTACTCACTCAGCCTGAAACAATGACACTGTTCTCGGTAAAACACACGGCTGGAAAGACGGTTCCCACGGACGGCTGCTGTTGCTTTTCCCCGGTAGGTAACGGTGACTGTCTCTTTTCCTGCACCTATGTTCAATGTTGGTAGCGATGGATTCCCACCGGTAACCCGCTCCCCGACTTGGATATGAGCTGGAGGAGCCCCTCTTTGCCCGCAAGCGCTGGCCTTGAGAAACTGGTGCCTTGGCGGTAGCGGTATCTCTCTCATACGGTTGGACGGTTGCCTTCAATCGGGACTTAGTTGTTTGGAGACCCGGAGGTCCCCTTCACTGACGGATTTGGCAAATTCACGGCGACTCCTAGCCTTGCCGGGATCCGAAAGGCCCCTGCCAATGGTGCTGGCTTCTCCTTGTGTACCGGTCAGGTACCGCCGGGCCACCACCCGTCCGCAGTCCTTACGGTAACTCCGATAGGCCACTCCTGCAGACGGTCACCGCCGTCTGCTGACCTTGCTGTCTCGGTCCGGGGCACACACCCGGACCAACTTCAGGCTTTCAAACTGTCACTTTTTCTCTTTCACTACTGTCCCTCCTTCTACTTCAAACTCCAAACCTAATCTGCCTGGTTTTCCTGCCTCCAGGACTGTGAACTCCTTGGTGGGCGGAGACCAACCGCCTGGCTCCACCCCCTGGTGTGGACATCAGCCCCTGGAGGAAGGCAACAAGGATTTCAGGTCTAGCTGAGGTGTGCCTAACCGGGGTGTAGGGTGTGGTGATACCATTACCTGTGACCCCTGGCTTGTCCAGGGCGTCACATTGAGGAAAGCAGATCCTGATGAATGAAAAGAAGGAGCTGCCCTTGCTGCAGATGTGGGATCTTCAGAACATCATGGCCGTAACATACTCCTGTGTAGGGTTCTTGGGGTAGACTCCTCATTTTCAACTTGAACTTTATAAACCAGGCCATTGTGGTACACTCACTTGATCACTTTGTATGGTTTTACCTTCCAACACTCACAAAGATTGCCTCTGTGACATTCTAGACATCCTAGCTTCCTAGATATTTACTTCATTATTCATGTACAGTTCAGATTTTACCGGAGTTCCCCTTTAATGAATACACTGAGGCCAGAACTTCACTTTCCAACTGACTTCTCAGATTTCCTTGGCAATGTGTTTTGCAGTGGTTAAAGTGGCATCAAAACAAGTGAAGAAGAACTAAGTAAATTAATCACGGCTTCTAGATGGAACACAAAATAGTAGAACTAATACGAGAGAAGAATCCGCTTGTTAATGAGACTCCCTGCTACCGCGGCCTGTTATGAATGGAGTCACAAGGATCATTATTCAGGCTTGTCTCCTTATATCTTTCTCATTGCTATTAATTGTGTCTGATTATTCTGGTTCTTCTAAAGATAAGTCTTTCCTGATATCTCATGAAGGTGTTCATTAATACATTGCGTACTAAATGGTTTGTCCATCATAGGGGAGATTTTATTTTATATAAAAGCATTTATTTGGGGCTACAAATCATATTTGCAATTGGGATCCATAAATAATTTTCCTCCTACTGCAGCCCCTATATTTCCCTTCCATTGCCCCGTAAAGTATGATGCCAACAGAAGAGCCCCCAAACACAGCATGCCAATGGCGGCAGACCAAGCAGCCCCTATGGGGCCCGTGAGTCGAAGGGGCCCGATACCAGTGCCAGCACCGGCACCGGGTTACCCCAGACCATTTAACTGTATCGGCATTCTGGAAAGCGTACAGTATGTCTCCCTCCACCATCATTCTTCCTTGAGTCAAACGTCTCAGAGAAGCGAGCGTGGTGACGTCACTAGAGCGTGTGTTACGGGACTGCCCACTGATAGGGGATAGTATTCTATCTAACAGTCAGGGCCCACCGTGCAGAATAATCTGCTGCTGGCTAGAGCAAGGAAGGGTACCGTACCACCTCAGCAGTACTGTCACTGTTGGTTCACAGTGGCACTAGAACCTAAGACGGTGCTCACTGTTAAGTCACAGCGAAACCTTACGGAGAAATGCTAACTGAAATATAAGGATGGACCTGTAGCTCCTGCCCAATTACAGGAACTACAAAAACGTAATCGGATGGGTACCCCAACCGCGGTCGACAGACTAACACCTCTGTTACCTCACAGAAATGTGTAGAATGAGATTGTAGCAAGTGTGTTACTGCAAATAATATGGTAGGTGGACATGTAGTGCCTGCCCAATTACAGTAACTACAAAACAAAAGCAGATAGTTGTCCCAACCGCAGTCCACTAACCAACACCAGTGTAGGTGCAGATGTCGCGGGCGGGGAGGGAGCTGTCGCTGCTGCGCTCTCGCTGGCGCTCGGGTCCGGCGCTGCTGCAGCCTGTTGCTTGCTGCTCGCTGCTCGGTGGCTCGAGCGGTGGGCCGGATCCGGGGACTCGAGCGGCGCTCCTCGCCCGTGAGTGAAAGGGGAGAGTTTTTGGGGTTTGGGAAGTCGGTCCGTGACGCCACCCACGGTTTGTGGTGAGGTTGGGACACCACCGCTGCTCTGGACAGGGATCCCGGGAGTGATGACAGGGAGCAGCCGAGATGTTTCTCTCCCCTCCATGGGTAGGGGGGTTTTGGGTAGTCCCAGGGCCTGGTGAGGTGACTGGAATGTGGATGGCAGGGTTTGGTGAGGTGCAGGGGCAGCGCGGTGCCCGACGGCACGGTGGTACTCACTCAGCCAGTAACGTTCTCGGAGTCTCTGGTGAAACAAACGGCTGGATGGATGGGTCCCGCAGACGGCTGCAGTGGTCACTCCCGGTAGGTTGGCGGTGACTGCCTTTCCCTGCACCTATAGTGTGTTTTCGGCCCCAATGGCTTCTCACCTGTAACCCGCTCCCCAGCTTTGATAGGCGCCGGAGGAGCTCCTTTTGCCCGCAGGCTCTGGCCCTGGGAATTGTAGCCTTGGCGGTGACTGTATTTCCCTTCACGGTTTGGACGGTTGCCTTCAATCGGGTCTTTGCTGCTGGGAAACCCCGGAGGTTCCCGTCGCTAACGGATTTGACCGGTTTAACGGCGACTCCAAGCCTGGTTGGGGTCCGTAGGCTCTGCCGAATGGTGCTGGCTTCTCTTCGCTCCCCGGTTCGGTACCGGCGGGCCACTGCCCGTCCCCGGTCCTACGGTTCCACGTCGATCGGCCTCTCCTGCAGACGGCCACCACCGTCTGCCAACCTTGCTGTATGTGCCCGGGCCATGTACCCGGACACGGTCAGACTGCTCCTCACTCGCCACTTCTCACTACTCCCTAACTGCTCTCTAGCTCTGCCCGAGCTTAACTTAACTGACTTCCTTTCCCACCTCCAGGACTGTGAACTCCTCAGCGGGTGGGGCCAACCGCCTGGCTCCACCCCACCTGGTGTGGACATCAGCCCCTGGAGGGAGGCAACAAGGATTTGTGTGTGACTGATGTGCCTATCTCGGGGTGTAGGGTGTGTTGTTGCAGTACCTGTGACGACCTGGCTTGTCCAGGGCGCCACATTCCCCCTTGGTTAAATGCAGACCGTCCGCGGGCTGCCCGTCCATCACCGGTTTTATTTTGTAACTGTAAAAAGAGGTAGAAACAGGTAAAACATCAAACATAAGCATTTTTATCAATCTTCCCTTATGGGAGGCACGGTTCTTAAACGTTGCTAACGGTAGTCATTTTTATTAAAACAAACGGCTTCCGCTCTCTCCCACCCAAACAACCTGGCCCTGATGCTGCCCCTAAGAAGTGGGCAGCACCCCTTGACCCCAGTCCATCACCAGGCTACTCGAGCGGGTACGGTCTCTTTCAGGGGACCCACGTCCATGGGGGGACCCCTGACCCCCGGAGGATCGCCACCGGTTACGGTAGTGGTGGGCCTGGGCCATCCCTTTCCTCCAGGCCCATCCTCCAAAACAGCCTCTCCAGAGGCTGCCACGGAATAAAGGCCAGAAATTATTTACATGCCACAAGTTTGTGGTTTCCCTGCAAGTTCTCGGGCGTTTCCGTAAGTAGTTCCTTACGCCAACGGTGCAAAGGGTCCCTTCAGGGACAACTTGCCGGCAACGGCCGGTTCAATCATGGTTACTAATCAGGTGAACTTCGGTTGAGTCCTTCATTTACTCACTTAACTACGGTACTGGTGGTCCCAACGGGGACAACTTGCAGCGGAGGGACCGCTGACTCACTGCTCGCTCTCTTGCTCCTCCTCCGGTCCCGGGTGGAAAAACACGGGTATCAATCCCTCCAGCGCATGACAGGCGCGGCAGGGAAGGGCCGCCCGATATCCGTTGTTTCCGCTCCTTGGAATATAGGTGGCCTCCATGGCGTGCAAGCCAACAACTCCCTCTTCCTCCGAGACAGGTTCCGTGTCAGGACCGGAGTCACTATCATCCGTTACTGCGCCAGGCGGGTTACCGCCAGCTGCCGCAGTCTCCGGGCTCGCCACTCTTTCGGCTACCGCTACGAGGGGGCGCAAGCCAGACGGACCAGCAGCGGCGGGGCGCGCGGGCAGGGAAGACGGAGGCAGTATGGGGGCCAGGGGCAGACCGGGTCCCTCAGCCGCAGCGGCCGGTCCCTCAGGGACACAGGGGTGTGGGTCACTCACCAGCTCCTCCATCATGGCCTCCATCCCGTACACCCGGGCGACCGCCGCCACCTCCTCCACCTCCACGGTCTACTGCTCCATCAGAAGACATATCTGATTCCGGTAGCGCCAGCAGATCCCCGCTGTTAGGGCCTGGCTCTGTAGTCTCGGCGTAGCTGGACGGGGCGGTCATGTTGGTAGCGGTATTTTCCAGGAACCCAAAGATGGCCGCAGAGTCCTGGCGTCCCTGCTTTTATAGCCGCGGTCTACATGCGGCCGGACGCCATCCGCCCCCCTTGGTTTCTTCTCAGCACCTCCTCTTCAGGGGCGGAGCTTTGGCTTTCGCGCCTCCGCTGCTCGGGAAGACGCTCGAGCGGGGAACCAAGATGGCGGATTCTGAGATTTTTCGGCCGGACACCTCCGGCGGGACACAAGGCGCACTTCTACCAGGCGGTAGAACGGTAAGATCCTGTTCGTGACGCCAAGTTGTCGCGGGCGGCGTGGGAGCCGTCGCTGCTGCGCTCTCGCTGGCGCTCGGGTTCGGCGCTGCTGCAGCCTGCTGCTTGCTGCTCGCTGCTCGGTGGCTCAAGTGGTGGGCCGGATCCGGGGACTCGAGTGGCGCTCCTCGCCCGTGAGTGAAAGGGGAGAGTTTTTGGGGTTTGGGAAGTCGGTCCTAACGCCACCCACGGTTTGTGGTTAGGTTGGGACACCACCGCTGCTCTGGACGGGGATCCCGGGAGCGATGACAGGGAGCAGCCGAGATGTTTCTCTCCCCTCCGTGAGTAAGGGGGGGTTTTGGGTGGTCCCGGGGCCCGGTGAGGTGACTGGAATGTGGATGGCAGGGTTTGGTGAGTTGCAGGGTCGCGGAGGCAGCGCGGTGCCCGATGGCACGGTGGTACTCACTCAGCCAGTAACGTACACGGAGTCTCTGGTGAAACAAACGGCTGGATGGACGGGTCCCGCAGACGGCTGCAGTGGTCACTCCCGGTAGGTTGGCGGTGACTGCCTTTCCCTGCACCTGTAGTGTGTTTTTGTCCCCGATGGCTTCCCACCGGTAACCCGCTCCCCAGCTTTGATAAGCGCCGGAGGCTCCTTTTGCCCGCAGGCTCTGGCCCTGGGAATTGTAGCCTTGGCGGTGACTGTATTTCCCTTCACGGTTTGGACGGTTGCCTTCAATCGGGTCTTTGCTGCTGGGAAACCCCGGAAGTTCCCGTCGCTAACGGATTTGACCGGTTTAACGGCGACTCCAAGCCTGGTCAGGGTCCGTAGGCCCAGCCGAATGGTGCTGGCTTCTCTTCGCTCCCCGGTTCGGTACCGGCGGGCCACCGCCCGTCCCCGGTCCTACGGTTCCGCGTCGATCGGCCTCTCCTGCAGACGGCCACCACCGTCTGCCAACCTTGCTGTATGTGCCCGGGCCACGTACCCGGACACGGTCAGACTGCTCCTCACTCGCCACTTCTCACTACTCCCTAACTGCTCTCTAGCTCTGCCCGAGCTTAACTTAACTGACTTCCTTTCCCGCCTCCAGGACTGTGAACTCCTCAGTGGGTGGGGCCAACCGCCTGGCTCCACCCCACCTGGTGTGGAAATCAGCCCCTGGAGGGAGGCAACAAGGATTTGTGTGTGTGACTGGTGTGCCTAACCGGGGTGTGGGGTGTGTTGTTGCAGTACCTGTGATGACCTGGCTTGTCCAGGGCGCCACACAGACAGTACTTTCCGTATTGTCTAGGCTCAGTGAAGCCCCTGCCTGAACTCCTTGTGCTAACCACACCTAAGGAGTCAGGGAGCTCTCTATGCTAGCCGCACAGACGGATCAGAGACACTGAGGGCGGTACGTGCGATGTCCCTGCCTAACCCGGCTCCACTAAGGCGGATGGAGGCGAGCACTAGCGTAAACTAGTAGATGCTGAGACCCTGCCTAACCCGTTCCACTAAGGTGCCAGGAAACGGGTAATGGTGTTATGCTAGTGAGTACAGAGTCCCTGCCTAACCCGATCCACTAAAGTGCAAGGAAGCGGGCAATATTGGACATCACACATGAGGCGTCTACCACATGTATGCACCAAGAATGTCTGAGCACCGAGAAGCGTGCTGCAGGGTCCAATATAGACAAAGCACCTCCCACAAGATGGTGGCGCTCCTGGCTAAATCTACTAATCACCAACGAGTTCGCCATCAATGATGTCAGCTGCAACCAATCAGGAAGCGACATGTCATAGTCATGTGATCTCATGTCATCACTGACGTCAGCCGCGGCCAATCAGCAAGCCAGCATGTCACGGTCATGTGATCCCGTGTCATCGATGACGCCAGCCACGGCCAAACAGGAAGCGACACGTCATAGTCATGTGATCTCGGATCACGACCAATTGATGATTGCCACGTGGCGAGCATGCTCAGAAGGAGCAAAAGGGAACTTAGAACAAAAAGCCTGCTTGCAAGCTCGCACATGCTCAGAAGCACCACAACAGGACTAAGCCTCAGCCGCAAGAGTCTCACCGACGACCCATAACAGTACCCCCCCCCTTCACGGCCCCTCTCCTCGGCGGCGCAGATAGGCAGCAATGAGGTCAGGAGCATCAATGGCCTCCTCCAGCTCCCAAGAGCGATGTTCCGGGCCATCACCCTCCCAATCGATCAGGAAATACCTGCACCCACGAACTGATTTGGTACCCACAATAGCTCATACAGGATAGCTGGTTTGAGAAGAGTCGGAAGAGGGAGACCTCTCCTCTTCCACATGAGGAAGGATTGTGGGCTTCAACAAAGAAACATGAAACTTGTCATGGATCCGGAGACGCGAGGGCAATTTCAACTGGTAGACTACAGGATTCACCTGTCTGAGCACCTGATAAGGACCCAAAAACCGTGGAGAAAATTTGGATGACTGCGTTTTTAATTTCACATTTTTTGCAGAAAGCCACACAAAATTCCCTGGGGAGAACACTGGGGCAGGACGGCGGAACCGATCAGCAACAGCCCTCATGCGATCCTTGGATGCCTGAATTGCTCCTTGGGCTCGATCCCAAACCTCTCTGGCATTAGTTGCCCAGTCTGTCACTAGAGACAAAGAAGAGGTAGAAGGAAAGGGTAGTGGTACCCGAGGATGTTGTCCATTATTGAGGACAAAAGGCGTTTGCCCAGTTGCCTCCGCTACAGAATTGTTAAGGGCAAATTCGGCCCAGGGAAGGAGTGTGGACCAGTCATCATGGTTCTCTGACACGAAGTGTCTAAGATAGATAATCAGAGTCTGGTTAGTTCGTTCGACCAAACCATTAGTTTCCGGATGATAAGCCGAGGAGATGTTCAATTCTATTTGTAATAGTCTACAGAGCTCACGCCAGAACTGGGAAGCAAACTGTGGTCCTTGATCACACACGATACGATCAGGCATTCCGTGCAGTTTAAGGACGTGTTTGATGAACAGTTTGGCTAAGATCTTTGAGGACGGTATCCTCCATAAAGGAACCAAATGAACCATCCCGGAGAAATGGTCAGTAAGAACCCAGACAAATCGATTCCCTTGTGAACAGGGCAGATCCCCCACAAAATCCATGCCTACGACCTTCCAAGGTCTGTCATGCACCGGCAACGGATGTAAGAGACCAGCCGGTCTCTGTCGTGAGGGGCGGTTGCGTGCGCAAGAGAAACAGGAGCGGACGTATCTCCTGACATGGTTGGCCAACTGTGGCCACCAATACCACCTCTCAAGCAACTCTTGCGTACGTCTTTCACTAAAATGCCCACCTAATTTAAAAGTGTGGGCCCAGCACAGAATATCATTCTGCTGTGCTGGAGGAACAAACGTCCTCCCTGGAGGTATCTGATCCAGAGTCACAGGAGAGAGCGTATGAAAAGCCCGAGATGGAAAGATGAGGCGAGGTGTTTCGTCTTCTTCCTGAGTAGACTCCATGGACCGAGAGAGAGCATCTGCCTTGTTATTCCTACTCCCAGACAGGTAATGCACTGAGAAATTAAAACTGGAGAAAAACAAGGACCAACGTGCTTGACGGGGGTTCAGACGCTGTGCAGTCTGAAGGTACATGAGATTCTTATGGTCAGTATGAATCTGAAAAGGATACCTAGCCCCCTCAAGCAGATGACGCCACTCCTCTAGCGCCAACTTCATGGCCAGAAGCTCTCTATCTCCTATGGTGTAATTCTTCTCAGCGGGAGAGAACGTTTTGGCAAAGAAGAAACACGCTCTTTTTCTGCCGTTGCTATCCTTTTGGTACAAAACCGCACTGGCTCCCACAGAGGATGCATCCACCTCCATAATAAAAGGCTTGTTATTATCAGGTCTCTGGAGAACAGGCGCGCTGGAAAAATGCGCCTTAACTGCTGCAAAAGCCCGAGTAGTCTCTGCAGACCAAGCCTTAGGATTTGCTGCCTTTTTGGTCAAAGCCACCAAGGGAGCTACCAGAGTGTAGAAATGTGGAATAACCTGCCGATAGTAATTAATGAAGCCTAGGAATCGTTGCATGGCTTTTAAAGAACGTGGTTCAGACCACTCGAATACCGCTGAGAGTTTAGCAGGATCCATTGCCAAGCCCTCACGAGAAATGATATAGCCCAAGAAGGGTAGAGACGCCTGCTCAAAGACGCATTTCTCAAGCTTGGCAAATAGCGAGTGCTCCCTTAGACGAGAGAGAACTCGGATAACATCCTGACGGTGTGTTTCGAGATCTGGTGAAGAGATCAGTATGTCATCCAAATACACTACAACGGATGACAATAACAGATCTCTAAATACGTCGTTTACAAAGTCTTGAAACACTTTGGGAGCATTACATAACCCGAAAGGCATGACCAAGTATTCATGGTGACCGTCTCTGGTTTTAAATGCGGTCTTCCATTCGTCACCCTCTCGGATATGCACCAGGTTATAAGCTCCCCGCAGGTCCAACTTTGTAAACACACGAGCCCCACGAAGACTATCAAACAGCTCCGATATAAGGGGTAAAGGGTACTTATTATAAAAAAGAAACCAGCCCCAGCAGGAGAGATGTGTCGCGGGCGGAGGAGGCCGAGACCTCTAGCACCCCGTCCCCGTCCCATACCAATTCCTGGGGGAGAGCTGCGGCAGAGGAGGCCGAGACTTCAGTGGCCGTTGCGACGATGGCAAGCTCCCCAGGAACTCCGTTACCCTCCTTCCATCCCCCTTGTCACACCGGACTGACTGTCAGACTTTCCCTTTATTGAAATCCGCTGGGGTCACGGAAGCCGGGTCGGGCCACTCACAGCCTGACCCCGAATACCACCGGCCCGGTGACCGTGCCATCCCTACAGGCCCCGGCGCGGGCGTTTCACTGCGAGCTCAAAGGAGGGGGTGTTGCGTTTCAGGAGGGTCAGTAGACGGAGGGTCAGCTATACCTTGGCCACGAGGGTGACAAGCGGCAGGCGCCATTGATCTGCCGACGTGTTGCGGGGGTGTCACTGCAGTAGAGTACTCAAGAGGATCACAGGATGGGGTATTGTTGCGGCAGTGGGCGCCTGATGTGACTGCGGACTCCATTGAATCGCCCGCGGTTGATGTGATGGACTTCAAGAAAATGGCCACAGAGGCGACGTATGCGCAGAAAGGTCTCTGCGGCCATTTTCTTGTAGTGTATCACCTCAATCTGCGCATGCGCCACCTTTGCAGCCATTTTCTTGAAGTTCAACTGGTCAACTGCGGGCGATTCAATAGAGCCCACAGTCAACTCAATGCATTTGCCACCGCGACACTGCAGTGACACCCTCAGTATCACGGACCTTGCCTCCTATGACCCCACTCCAACACCGCCGCCCCGGTAAGCCATATCCGCATTGTAAGTCACCCCCCCATTTTACCCCCAGTTTAGTGGGAAAAAAAGTGCATCTTACAATCTGGAAATTACAGTATATTCCGTATTCTATAGGAGATTATCTGGGGTCTAAACTATTCTTAGAGTCACCAAAAATAGCAAATCTCTTAATCAGATATCGTCTTCCTTCAGCCTATTAAGCAGAAAAGGATTACATCTCAATCATTATAAAACATCTCTTTTGAAGAATTTAGGATTCCATCTGCAAAAATATGAGATTGTGATTACATAAAATGCAAGGACAAATACTCCGATAATGTAATGATTCATTTCCCATGATTGCATAGAGCCGGCATATCTCATAGGCAGAGGTGTAATTCAAGCACTTGGGCGCTAATGAAAAATGTGTATTTACATTTATATTACTAGTGTCTTCTTCTGTGATGATGAAGCCTCCGGGGTCCCTCATGCATCTCTGCACTTAGTACAGCTACAGCCCTGCCCCCGGTCCCTTCATTGCAAGTATGTAAAAATGGTATTAGTCACTTATACACTGTGTGCAGAATTATTAGGCGAGTTTTATTTTAGAGGATTTTTTTTTATTATTGATCAACAACTTTGTTCTCAATCAATCCAAAAGACTCATAAATATCAAAGCTTAATATTTTTGGAGGTTGGAGTGGTGTTTTTTTTTTAGATTTGGCTTTCTTAGGATGATATCTGTTTGTGCAGGTAACTATTACTGTGCAGAATTATTAGGCAACTTAATAAAAACCAAATATATTCCCATCTTAGGCTCTGTGCGCACTGGGAAATGGAATTTTCTTGAGAAAATTCCGCATCCTCTCAAAGATTACCGCACCCGCGGTAAAAAACCGCGGGAAACCGCACCCGAAAACCGCATGCGGTTTGCCGCGGTTTGCCGCGGCTTTACCGCGGTATTGTTCGCGGTATTGCCGCGGTTTTGCCGCGTGCGGGTTGGGATGTGCTTTATTGCATTCAATGCAATAAAGCACATTGAAGAAAAAAAAAATACATTTAATTCTGATAGTAGATAGACAGAAGAATAGATAGAGGGATAGATAGATAGACAGACAGAGGGATAGATAGATAGAGGGATAGACAGATCGCTGCATTTCCCACGGTCGGCAGTGAGTTCACATTACCGGCCGTGGGAAATGACTGGTAATTACCTCTGCTGTCTGCTGCATTCAGCCTGTGTCTGTGACAGTCGCGGCTGGATGGAAGCAGTGCAGGACGCAGGAGCCGGAGCTGTGTGGATTACGCCGGAGCTTTGTTTGGGAGGGGTTAATAAAATGGTGAACGAGGCTTGTTGGTTTTATTTAAAATAAAGGATTTTTCGGTGTCTGTGTTTTTTTCACTTTACTTACGGGTTGATCATGTCAGCTGTCACATAGACGCTGCCATGATCAAGCCTGGGGTTAATGGCGGTGGTCCCCCATCACCATTAACCCCTTGTATTACCTTGCTGCCACTGCTACACGGCGGCAAGAAGAGCCGAGGACACGCCGGCAGTGCCGCATAATGCATGCGACAGTGCCGGGGCAGCTGCGGCTGATATTCTCGGCTGCCGGAGGGGGAGTGAGGCGGGGGACATTACCCCTGCCCCTCTCCCTCCCCAGCCTGAGAATACCGGGCCGCCGCTGTGTGCTTACCTCGGCTGGAAGGTAAATATGCAGCGGAGCCCACGTTCTTTTTTTCCTATATTTCCGTTTGCTTTCTATGTGTGTTCTATGTGTCTGTGTCTATGTGATCTATGTCTGTGATGTGTTCTGTGTCTGATGTGTGTGTGTTTACTCTGCACGACTTCCTGTTCCTGTAATGACATCACTTCCCTGCAAAACCGCAAGCAAGTGATGTACATTACCGGAGGTAAACCGCAAAATACCGCAGGGAATAACGCAGGAAAACGCAGTGAACCGCACAGAATTTGCTGCCTGCGTTATTCCCTGCGGGATTTCATGATTAACATTGAGTCAATGGAGTGAAATCCCGCAGCGACGTGCGGAAAAGAAGTGACATGCACTTGTTTTTGCTGCGGGATTCCCGCAGCAAAACATGCAGCTGTCAAATTCCGCCCAGTGCGCACAGGATTTTTTTTCTCCATAGGATTTGCTGGTGATTCACTGCAGAGATGTTATGAACATTTTCTGCAGCGAAACATGCAGCAAATCCGCGGCAAAATCCGCGAAAAATCCGGTAAGTGCGCACATAGCCTTAAGGCTACTTTACACACTGCGATATCGGTCCCGATATCGCTAGTGTGGGTACCCGCCCCCATCTGTTGCGCGACACGGGCATATCGCTGCCCGTGCCGCACAACATCGCCCAGAGCCGTCACACATACTTACCTGTCCGGCGACGTCGCTGTGACCGGCGAACCGCCTCCTTTCTAAGGGGGCGGTCCGTGCGGCGTCACAGCGACGTCACTGAAACGTCACTGAACCGCCGCCCAATGGCAGCGGAGGGGCAGAGATGAGCGGGCCGTAACATCCCGCCCACCTCCTTCCTTCTGCATAGCAGCCGGGAGGCAGGTAAGGGGAGCTTCCTCGTTCCTGCGGCGTCACACGCAGCGATGTGTGCTGCCGCAGGAACGAGGAACAACTTCGTTACTGCTGCAGTAACGATTTTTAAGAATGGACCCCCATGTCGCCGATTAGCGATTTTGCACGTTTTTGCAACGATGCAAAATCGCTTATCGGTGTCACACGCAACGGCATCGCTAATGCGGCCGGATGTGCGTCACAAATTCCGTGACCCCCAACGACTCCGCATTAGCGATGTCGCAGCGTGTAAAGCCCCCTTTACTTGTTTATTTTCACCAGGTAAACCAATATAACTGCACAAAAATTAGAAATAAACATTTCTGACATGCAAAAACAAAACCCCCAAAAATTAGTGACCAATATATCCACTTTTCTTTATGATGACACTCAACAGCCGACCATCCATAGATTCTGTCAGTTGCTTGATCTGTTTACGATCAACATTGCGTGCAGCAGCCACCACAGCCTCCAGACACTGTTCCAAGAGGTGTACTGTTTTTCCTCCCTGTAGATCTCACATTTTATGAGGAACCACAGGTTCTCTATGGAGTTCAGATCAGGTGAACAAGGGGACCATGTCATTATTTTTTCATCTTTTAGACCTTTACTGGCCAGCCATGCTGTGGAGTAGTTGGATGCATGTGATAGAGCATTGTCCTGCATGAAAATCATGTTCTTCTTGAACGATACTGACTTCTTCCTGTACCACTGCTTGAAGAAGTTGTCTTCAGGAAACTGGCAGTAGGTTTGAGAGTTGAGCTTCACTCCATCTATAAAGCCCCACAGGTGTTGTTGTGTTGGTACATTACCTTCCGGGACTCCACGTGGATGGAACAGTCTTGTCACAGGTAGAAAATCTTCTATTAGGATTGTCGTGACGCCACTCTCGGTATGAGTCTCAGGGTGACCGCCACTGCAGATTAAGGGGTGCCTGGGGCTGATGGTGGGTGCAGTCAGTTGTAGTGGCCTCCCGAGAGTGAGGCAAGCCCCAGGCCCCTGTGTAAGTGTGTGGCACCACAGGTCGCAGAATGACTCACACGCACAAGCTGAATGTCTTTCAGGGGTTTTACTCACATTAGGTGTCAGGGTGAGTAACCCGGGCGTAGCTGGGATGAACCAGGCTGGAACCAAGAATCCTTCTGGCTGGCTGATGAGGGTGACTACCAACTTGCCTTCCTTAGCCCTTTTGTGTTTGTGGTGACCCCAGCTTGAAGTCCCTACGGGGGTCACCCAGGGAAGTTGCTGCTGCCTGTTCTCCCCTCGTTTCGGCCCGTTTGCTTGTAGCCTGGACCAGGTCACTCCGGCTGCTTGCCTCCTGTGAACTATGGGCCCTCTCTTTGCTACGTGGCTGCGGACTCTGTGGTGGTATGGTGTGGGCTTTAAGGGCCCCACACCGGCACGTTTGGCAGAAGAAAGGTGAATCTATCTCTGCACTGGGACCTGTTACCCTTGCGGGCCTGGTACCTCCCTGGCAGTCCCCTTACTCTGCCACCCCCTAGCTCCTTCTAGCCTTGGGTGGATTTCGGGCGGCGCTACCAGGTGGCTGATCTCCCCCGTCGGTAGTCACTGCGCGTACGCTGTCAGCTTGTGACAGACTCTAGGGTATGCTTCATGCGACTGCTCTCCCTAAGCTGCACTCACCAACTAGCTCACTACTTCCTCCTTTCCTGTTCTTGCCTACACAACCTAGCAACCAGGCTCTCTACCACACCCCTTGAGTGGACATGGAGGCTACGCCCCCTCCTGGAATCTCTCAGGAGTCCCCTCAAAGGTCAATGTGTGAGACCTGATTACTATGCGCCTGTGTAGTCACACCTCGGTCAGCCTTCTGGATTACCTGTATTGCACTGCCCCCAGCATGGGTGCAGTACTCAGTGGTGCCTGACCAGGTCAGGGGCGCCACACATCCTCAACCCGAAAAGGTCCCACAAGTTCCTCTTTGATGATACCAGCCCATACCAGTACCCCACCTCCACTTTGCTGGCGTCTGAGTCGGAGTGGAGCTCTCTGCCCTTTACTGATCCAGCCTCTGGCCCATCCATCTGGCCCATCAAGAGTCACTCTCATTTCATCAGTCCATAAAACCTTTGAAAAATCAGTCTTAAGATATTTCTTGGCCCAGTCTTGACGTTTTATCTTATGTTTCTTGTTCAAAGGTGGTGGTTTTTCAGCCTTCCTTACCTTGGCCATGTCCCTGAGTATGGCGCACCTTGTGCTTTTTGATTCTCCAGCAACATTGCAGCTCTGAAATATGGCCAAACTGGTGGCAAATGGCATCTTGGCAGCTTCACGCTTGATTTTCCTCAATTCATGGGCAGTTATGTTGTGCCTTTTTTGCCCAACACGTATATAGTATATAGACATTACAACATGTGATCGCAGGTGCTGATTTCTGTGGGGTAAAACATTATTTAATAACAGACAGGAAAATGTTTTACTTCACAGAAAGGATCAGCTATGATCCCGTACTGTAATGTCTGTATACTTTTTTTTTACTTCCTCCCTGCTCCAGGAGATGTGGTATGGTCAGACCATATCACTGTACAGTCAGACACGGCCATTATACAGTACACAGCATAGACACCTATACAAGATTATATCAACACAGGAACGCTTTTTGCTCCTTTTTCAACATATCCAATTGGGGAACTTATTATTATTCCAAGATCGATGAATTAAAATGTACTTTGTTCTAGGAAAAATCCCGTTAATGATTTCTTCTAGTTGAGAAAATTCTCAAATATTGCAGAATAAAATACAGAATAATATATGGAATCTTCTATCTCAGGTTCCTGTTCACCTCACGGGGGCCACACGGGATTGCGGGGTAACACCTTAAGCTGTTCCATATTGACTCACAGCAGCAGCAAGGCCGGTTTTCATTAGCTGTCAATTCAAAGAGCTCCCAAAATTAGGGATGAGTGAACCCGAACTGTAAACTGTCCAAGTCTCGAACTCCGACACGACTTTTATTTAAAAAAAAAAGTCAGTGTTCGGAGTTTGTGTACTGTTCATTTGCTAATAAAGTTTGTTGAAAGGCTGCAGCACAGCCAATCAATAAGCTTTATTGCATGCAGACATTGCCTATACGCTGCTATGAACAATATAGAAAAAATAATCACATGAGCTGCTGCCTCTTTTTGATAACCAGCACAGGTAAAGCAGACAGTTGGGGGCTGCGACCTTCAGCTGTCAGCTTCATCTTGGCTAGTTGTCAAAAGTATTGGGATCCCACTCTGTTTTCTTTAAAAATTATTTAAATAAATTTAAAAAATGGCATGGGGTCCTTCCCTCTTTTTGGTAACCCACCAAGGTAAAGCAGAGAGCAGAGGGTATTATCAGGCTGGTAGGGCTCATGGTTAATTGGTCCCTCCCAGCCTAAAAATAGCATTCCACAGCTGCTCCGGAAGTGGTGCATCCATTAGTTGCACCAATTCTGGCATTTTGACAGGCTCTTCCTGATTCCCCTAGTGAGGTGGCAATCAGGGTAATACTTTTGGGGTTGATGTCAGCTGTAAATTAACAGCTGGCATCAAGCCAAGGGGTTAGTAATAGAGAGGCATATATCAGACACTCTCATTACTAACCCAATAAGTATAGGGGGCTCCAGATTCACTGGTAACACAGACCATTGGTAATTAAATCACCAACTACTTTGGTTATGGCATCCAACTGTTCTTTCTTCCTTATTTTTGATTCATATTGATTGTATAATTATTGATTTATATTGATTATAGGCATTTTCCCATCACTTAGTGGGACTTAGACAAAAATGTGGGGCAATATCTAAATGTCATCGAAAACGTCTAGTATATGCACAGAGCACCTTTTTCATGCTTCTTATGCTGCTGTTGAAGGACCTTGCGCTTCAGGACATAAAAAAATGTATGTTTACAGCTCCACCTTGCACTTTGGACATTATTCCCAGTTATTAATATGGTCAATTGGCTATTTGGCATTAGTTTCCGTTATTGCCTTTCCCTTTAATTGCAATAACAATTGCCATCATATATTGTATTATGTGATTATGCACTTGTGCAATATATATATATATTATTTATTTTTATATATATCTAATATATAAAGCTGAATGTATGTACAGTGCCTACAAGTAGTATTCAACCCCCTGCAGATTTAGCAGGTTTGATAAGATGCAAATAAGTTAGAGCCTGCAAACTTCAAACAAGAGCAGGATTTATTAACAGATGCATAAATCTTACAAACCAACAAGTTATGTTGCTCAGTTAAATTTAAATACATTTTCAACATAAAAGTGTGGGTCAATTATTATTCAACCCCTAGGTTTAATATTTTGTGGAATAACCCTTGTTTGCAATTACAGCTAATAATAGTCTTTTATAAGACCTGATCAGGCCGGCACAGGTCTCTGGAGTTATCTTGGCCCACTCCTCCATGTACATCTTCTCCAAGTTATCTAGGTTCTTTGGGTGTCTCATGTGGACTTTAATCTTGAGCTCCTTCCACAAGTTTTCAATTGGGCTAAGGTCAGGAGACTGACTAGGCCACTGCAACACCTTGATTTTTTCCCTCTTGAACCAGGCCTTAGTTTTCTTGGCTGTGTGCTTTGCGTCGTTGTCTTGTTGGAAGATAAAATGACGACCCATCTTAAGATCCTTGATGGAGGAGCGGAGGTTCTTGGCCAAAATCTCCAGGTAGGCCGTGCTATTCATCTTCCCATGGATGCGGGCTAGATGGCCAGGCCCCTTGGCTGAGAAACAGCCCCACAGCATGATGCTGCCACCACCATGCTTGACTGTAGGGATGGTATTCTTGGGGTCGTATGCAGTGCCATCCAGTCTCCAAAAGTCACGTGTGTGGTTGGCACCAAAGATCTCGATCTTGGTCTCATCAGACCAGAGAACCTTGAACCAGTCTGTCTCGGAGTCCTCCAAGTGATCATGAGCAAACTGTAGACGAGCCTTGACATGACGCTTTGAAAGTAAAGGTACCTTACGGGCTCGTCTGGAACGGAGACCATTGCGGTGGAGTATGTTACTTATGGTATTGACTGAAACCAATGTCCCCACTGCCATGAGATCTTCCCGGAGCTCCTTCCTTGTTGTCCTTGGGTTAGCCTTGACTCTTTGGACAAGCCTGGCCTCGACACGGGTGGAAACTTTCAAAGGCTGTCCAGGCCGTGGAAGGCTAACAGTAGTTCCATAAGCCTTCCACTTCCGGATGATGCTCCCAACAGTGGAGACAGGTAGGCCCAACTCCTTGGAAAGGGTTTTGTACCCCTTGCCAGCCTTGTGACCCTCCACGATCTTGTCTCTGATGGCCTTGGAATGCTCCTTTGTCTTTCCCATGTTGACCAAGTATGAGTGCTGTTCACAAGTTTGGGGAGGGTCTTAATTAGTCAGAAAAGGCTGTAAAAAGAGATAATTAATCCAAACATGTGAAGCTCATTGTTCTTTGTGCCTGAAATACTTCTTAATACTTTAGGGGAACCAAACAGAATTCTTGTGGTTTGAGGGGTTGAATAATAAATGACCCTCTGAATAAATATTTCACCATTTAAAAAAAAAAATACAAAAAGAAATAACATTCTTTTTTGCTGCAGTGCATTTCACACTTCCAGGCTGATCTACAGTCCAAATGTCACAATGCCAAGTTAATTCCGAATGTGTAAACCTGCTAAATCTGCAGGGGGTTGAATACTACTTGTAGGCACTGTATGTCCGGGATTGGCATCCACACTGTCGCAGCTACAGCCACAAACTTTTGCACACTCACACTTCTGGACCCCGAGAGCGTCATAGGCTATGTTTCGAGGGGAAATTTTAACCCCGCGCTTTACAGTTATTCACCAAAAAACCTGCCTCCATTAAAGCGAATGGAGCTGGGAGCCACAGTGCAGCCAGAACTTCAGAAGAATGCGCAGCCACGCCCTTATATGGAATGTTGGTGTGTCACAATGCAGCCAGGGAAAGAGACAGATACAAACAGGGAAAGAGGCAGACACAAACAGAGTAAGAAACAGACATAGACAAGGTAAGAGACAGACACAAAGAGACAGACACAGACAAAGAGACAGACACAGACAAAGA
The DNA here is from genome assembly GCF_048569485.1 of Anomaloglossus baeobatrachus. NCBI lineage: Eukaryota > Metazoa > Chordata > Amphibia > Anura > Aromobatidae > Anomaloglossus > Anomaloglossus baeobatrachus. The sequence goes on from NC_134355.1 coordinate 653,689,671, forward strand.
GACAGACAGGGAAAGAGAGGGAAAGAAAGACAGGTTAAGAGACAGACACAGACAAAGAGACAGACTGACAGGGAAAGAGACAGACAGGGAAAGAGAGGGAAAGAGACAGACAGGGTAAGAGACAGACAAAGACAGGTGAAGAGACAAATAAAGAGACAGACACGGAAAGAGACAGAGGGAAAGGGGGAAAGAGACAGACAGGGAAAGAGACAGACAGGGAAAATGACAGAGATAGACAGACAGGGAAAGAGATAGATAGACAGACAGGGAAAGAGACAGACAGACAAAGAGAGAGAGAGAGACAGAAAGATATATACAGAGGGGGAGACAGACAGAGAAAGGGAGAGAAACAGAGAGACAGTCACTATCCCGGGCAGCGCCGGGTGCTATGTTGTGAGGCGAAATTTTAACCCCGCGCGTTCCAATTTACCAATGAATTTTGCCCCTATCTATATAATGGGGAAAAAGTAAAACGAAAATTGTTGGGGGCAAATTGACAGCTGCCAGATGTGAACAAGGGGGACTTAAAAAATGAGGCGATGGCACCAAAGAGTATATACCGTACAGTTGCTAAGGTGGGGCCCCGACATGGGATACTCACCACACTCGGGGATATGAAAACGCACACAAAATGCGCCACACACTACCACGTACTTGAACACATATACCACCCTCAGCACACATCTCACCACACATACACCAACCTCGCCACATAATCACCCTAAACACACACAAGTCTGGTATATATACCACCCTTAGCACACATTTCACCACACATACACCAACCTCACCACATAATCACCCTAAACACACATAAGTCTGGTACATATACCACCCTCAGCACACATCTCACCACACATACACCAACCTCGCCACATAATCACCCTAAACACACATAAGTCTGGTATATATACCACCCTTAGCACACATTTCACCACACATACACCAACCTCGCCACATAATCACCCTAAACACACACAAGTCTGGTATTATCCTTCAAAAATAAAAATCTGATTAATAAGCAGCCAAACTACAAGAACAACAAATGTGCCACATAGGAAATCCGGCAGCTGTCAGTCACATGACCTGTTTATATGTGTATGTGTGAGCTAATATATACGGTCAGGGGGAGGGCTTTCTGTTGCCTGGAAATTTATCAGGCTGCCGATAGCAACCAATCACAGCTTAGCTTCTATTTTGCTAGAGTTAATTAATCTGAGCTCTGATTGGTTAATATAGGCAACAATTTAATAATTACATTTCTATCTATTTGTTTTGTGGTTTTTGTGTGCAGAATACATTTTTGTTAATACATTAACAGAAGCCGGGTAGTACAGCTAGTATATATATAAAGCTGAATGTGTGTGTGTATGTGTGTGTGTATGTGTGTATGTTGGGGATTGGCATCTGCACCGTCGCAGCTACAGCCACAAAATGTTGCACACTCACACTTCTGGACCCCGAGAGCGTCATAGGCTATGTTTTGAGGGGAAATTTTAACCCCGCACTTTACAGTTATTCACCAAAAAAACTGCCTTCATTAAAGCGAATGGAGCTGGGAGCCACAGTGCAGCCAGAACTTCAGAATGCGCAGCCACGCCCGTATATGGAATGTTGGCATGTCACAATGCAGCCAGGGAAAGAGACAGACACAGACAGGGAAAGAGGCAGACACAGACAGGGTAAGAAACAGACATAGACAGAGTAAGAGACAGACACAAAGAGACAGACACAGACAAAGAGACAGACACAGGGAAACAGACAGACAGGGAAAGAAAGGAAAGAGACAGACAGGGTAAGAGACAGACAAAGACAGGTAAAGAGACAGACAAAGAGACAGACACAGGGAAAGAAACAGAGGGAAAGATGGAAAGAGACAGACAGGGAAAGAGAGGGAAAGAGACAGACAGGGAAAGAGACAGACAGGGAAAGTGACAGAGATAGACAGACAGGGAAAGAGATTGAGACAGATGGAGAAAAAGACAGAGACAGTCAGAGACAGACAGGGAAAGAGACAGACAGACAAAGAGATAGAGAGAGAGAGAGAGAAACAGAGAGATATATACAGAGGGGGAGACAGACAGAGAATGGGAGAGAAACAGAGAGACAGTTACTATCCCAGGCGTTAATACATTCTATTTATACATTCTATCCCGGGAATGTTAATACATTCTATTTTGTTAACAACAGTTATTAACCCGGGCGAAGCCGGGTAGTACAGCTAGTAATATATAAAGCTGAATGTGTGTATGTATGTGTGTATGTGTGTGTATGTCCGGGATTGGCATCTACACCGTCGCAGCTACAGCCACAAAATTTTGCACACTCACACTTCTGGACCCCGAGAGCGTCATAGGCTATGTTTTGAGGGGAAATTTTAACCCCACACTTTACAGTTATTCACCAAAAAAACTGCCTTCATTAAAGCGAATGGAGCTGGGAGCCACAGTGCAGCCAGAACTTCAGAATGCGCAGCCACGCCCGTATATGGAATGTTGGCATGTCACAATGCAGCCAGGGAAAGAGACAGACACAGACAGGGAAAGAGGCAGACACAGACAGGGTAAGAAACAGACATAGACAGAGTAAGAGACAGACACAAAGAGACAGACACAGACAAAGAGACAGACACAGGGAAACAGACAGACAGGGAAAGAAAGGAAAGAGACAGACAGGGTAAGGGACAGACAAAGAGACAGACACAGGGAAAGAAACAGAGGGAAAGATGGAAAGAGACAGACAGGGAAAGAGAGGGAAAGAGACAGACAGGGAAAGAGACAGACAGGGAAAGTGACAGAGATAGACAGACAGGGAAAGAGATTGAGACAGACGGAGAAAAAGACAGAGACAGTCAGAGACAGACAGGGAAAGAGACAGACAGACAGAGATAGAGATAGAGAGAAACAGAGAGATATATACAGAGGGGGAGACAGACAGAGAATGGGAGAGAAACAGAGAGACAGTTACTATCCCAGGCGTTAATACATTCTATTTATACATTCTATCCCAGGAATGTTAATACATTCTATTTTGTTAACAACAGTTATTAACCCGGGCGAAGCCGGGTAGTACAGCTAGTAATATATAAAGCTGAATGTGTGTATGTATGTGTGTATGTGTGTGTATGTCCGGGATTGGCATCTACACCGTCGCAGCTACAGCCACAAAATTTTGCACACTCATACGTCTGGACCCCGAGAGCGTCATAGGGTATGTTGTGAGGCAAAATTTTAACCCCTGCGCGTTCCAATTTACCAATCAATTTTGCCCCTATCTACATAATGGGGAAAAAGTGAAACGAAAAGTGTATCCACACCGTCGCATTTACAATCTCAAAATTTTACACAGACACCTCATGTGACCCAGGGAACGTCGTAGACTATGTTTTGACAGGAAAATTTAACCTCGCGCTTTACAGTTACTCTCCAAAAAACATGCCTTCATTAAAGTAAATGGAGCCTGGAACTACAGGTTATTAGTAGGAGCTGTGAGTGGTTGCTATAGGAACAAAAGACATTCATAGTATAAGAAGCATATATGTGAGGTAATAAGATGTCGGTGGGGAGACGGATAGAGAGACATAGAGACACAGACAGAGACAGACAGAGAGACAGAGAGATAGCGACAGACAGGGAAAGAGACAGACAGAGACAAACGGTGAAAGAGACAGACAGAGATAGATGGTGAAAAAGAGAGACAGACCTGGAAAGAGAAGACCTGGAAAGAGACAGATGGGGAAAGAGACAGACACGTGCCACGCTCCCCGGGCCCCCGCTCCTCAGCCTCCATGCTCCCTCACCTGCGTCCTCCAGGCAACCCGATCCCCGGTCCCGGCACCCGTCTGCTGTCCTGAGCCGGCCCGACACTCCTGCCTCCTGTGCACCGCTCCCTTCTCTGGCTTTTGGCACCCGGGCCTGGCGCATGCGCATTAGGGCGCGCGCGCGGTCATTGACCCTCTCTTAAAGGGCCAGTGTCCTCAAACAGGATATTGAGGAATCAGGTACAGGGTATATAGGGGGATCCTTTCCAAGTGGGCGGGGCCTGTTCTTCGTGTTTGCTAAGTTAGGAGTCAGGTCTCCTTGTGTCTTGTGCAATACTTACCTATCTCTCTCGTAGAGTCGCTCCTGTCACGCCAACCGGTCCTGACGATACCCGAACCCCGAACGGTGACTGTCTGCCATCCCGTCATTTCCTACCATCTCCAATCCCTGTGGTGACCCACCTTCTCGCTCCGTTGGTTCCGGATTCTGCCTGACGTCATCTCGGCCTCCGAACCTGAGCTCCGTCACCCGGACTACCTTCAGAGACCCCGTGGTCCCAGGGACTTCTTCACTCCACTCCTCTGAACGGACTGTCCTGCTACCCGTAGTGCTCCGGCTACCGGGCACCTTGCCCTCGGTGAGGTGTTCAGCCCAGTGGATCCACCTCCTGGGTCTGCCCATCCACCTGGTCCTAACAGTAAGAACAGGCCATGGATCCCACCGAAGCACTAGCGGCCCAGCTGGGCACCTTGCAGCAGGAACTCGTACGACAGCGCGAGACCCAGTCCCGCATGCTGGCCTTCATGTCCTCGGTGGATACCCGCCTGAACACGCTGCAAGCAACTGCCACGTCCCTGGCATCTCAGGCTTCTACTGCACAGTCCACGGCCACGGTTCCTGTGGTGGCTACCTCAGAAGCTTCTAAACTCCACTTGGCCTCTCCACCCCGTTATGCCGGAGATCCCAAGACCTGCAGAGGATTCATAAATCAGTGCTCCCTCCACTTTAAGTTGCTTCCGCACCTGTTTGCCTCCGACCAAGCCAAGGTGGCGTTTGTGATGCCCCATCTAGAGGGTGAGGCACTGGCCTGGATGAACCCCTTGTGTTAAAAGGAGGACCCTGTAACCGCTAACATCCAGGACTTCCTGGAGGCGTTTAGAACCACCTTTGACGAACACGGGCGTGCCGCCGCATCCGCCTCATCACTCCTCAGGCTACGTCAGGGGACCATAACGGTGGGGCAGTATGCCATCCGCTTTCGCACCTTGGCCTCAGAATTGGGGTGGAGCAATGAAGCCCTCACCGCTGCCTTCTGGGAAGGACTCTCCAGTCGTATTAAGGACGAGCTGGCAGGCCGCGATGTTCCTTCCACACTGGATGCCCTAATTGCACTAGCCACCCGCGTGGACCTCAGATTCCAGGAACGATCCAAAGAGGTGTCCCGCGAGAGACGTCCAATACGGCATTCCTCTCCTCCGCAGAAGCCCGTCGTACCTCAGTCGGCATCGTCTGGCGCCTCTGTCCACGAACCCATGCAGATTGATCATCTGAGGCAGTCCGACCAACGCCGAGCAGAACGGCTCGCTAAGGGTCTCTGCTTCTACTGCGGAGAGGGCACACACCTGCTACGTTCTTGTCCAGAGAGGCCGGGAAACTCCAAAGCCTAGGGTTGGTAGGAGAGGCCACCCTAGGTGCTGGGACTCTCTCAGACCTGGTTACGTGGACTGTTCAAGTCACAACGGGAGAGACGCGGTTCACGGCAGAGGCGTACCTCGATTCCGGGGCAGCAGGCAATTTCATCCAGCAGACCACGGTGGACAAGTACCAGGTGCCTGTTACTCCACTCGACAAACCCCTCGTGATTGCCTCTGTAGATGGGAGACCCGTCTCTGACACCATCTCGTGGATCACCAAGCCGGTAGAACTACGTATCGGTGTCCTGCACACCGAGAACATCGCTCTCTACGTCCTCCCACACATGTCTCATCAAATCCTGCTGGGACTCCCCTGGTTACGGACACACGAACCGTCAGTCAGCTGGCGTACTGGTGAAATCACCCGATGGGGCTCCTCTTGCCACGAGAACTGCCTGAAGACCATACAGCCCATCCGACGACCTCCGGTTCCGGAGTCCCTACCAGGACTGCCCTCGGCCTATTGGTCATTCGCGGACGTTTTTGATAAAAAAGAGTCAGAGGTACTGCTGCCACATCGTCCTTACGACTGTGCCATCGACCTACTCCCGGGAACTACACCACCTCGAGGACGGATATATCCTTTGTCCCCTGCTGAAACGAGGGCCATGTCTGCCTACATCACTGAGAACCTGGCAAGGGGATTCATTCGGCGATCCTCCTCTCCTGCTGGAGCAGGCTTCTTCTTCGTTAAGAAGAAAGAGGGCGACCTGCGCCCATGCAATGACTACCGGGGATTGAACCAAATCACCGTGAAAAACAAATACCCCCTGCCGCTCATCCCCGAATTGTTTGATCGGCTTAGAGGAGCTCGTGTGTTTACCAAGTTGGATCTTCGGGGTGCCTACAACCTGGTCCGCATCCGCTCTGGGGACGAATGGAAGACCGCATTCAATACTCGCCTTGGGCACTATGAATACTGTGTGATGCCCTTCGGCCTGTGTAACGCACCAGCAGTCTGTCAAGAATTGGTGAACGACGTGTTCCAGGACCTTCTCTACGTCTGTGTGGTGATGTATCTGGATGATATCCTGGTCTTCTCTCCGGACCTCCAGACCCACAGAGAAAACGTGCAGCTGGTACTACAAAGACTGAGAGAGAATCGTCTGTACGCCAAGTACGAGAAGTGTGTCTGGGAGCAGTCTTCTCTTCCCTTCCTGGGTTACATAATCTCCGATACCGGTCTGCAGATGGACCCAGAGAAGGTCTCTTCCGTTCTCAACTGGCCCCCTCCTTCCGGACTGAAGGCAATCCAACGGTTTCTTGGATTTGCAAACTATTACTGTCAGTTTATCCCTCACTTCTCTGCCCTGACTGCGCCTCTCTCCGCCTTGACCAAGAAGGGGGCTAATCCAAAGGACTGGTCACCTGCGGCCGACGCCGCGTTTGGCTCCCTGAAACAGGCATTTGCTTCCTCTCCTGTGCTCCACCGTCCTGAGTTAAACCGACAGTTCACCTTGGAGGTGGATGCCTCCTCCTCGGGAGCCGGAGCAGTGCTCATGCAGAAGTCCTCCTCCGGGAAGATGGTTACTTGTGGTTTCTACTCCAAGAGCTTCTCAGCGCCTGAACGCAACTACACCATCGGTGACCGAGAGCTATTAGCAGTCAAACTGGCTCTGGAGGAGTGGCGCTACCTTCTGGAGGGAGCAGTGTACCCCGTGATCATTTACACGGACCACAAGAACCTGAAATACCTGCGGTCCGCTCAGCGACTGAACCCACGACAAGCCAGGTGGTCCTTGTTCTTTGCCAGGTTCGATTTTCAGCTCCATTTTCGGCCCGCGGACAAGAATGTGCGAGCGGATGCCTTGTCCAGGTCATTCATGCCCATGGAACAGGAGGAGGAGACATCCCAGCCCATCATCTGCCCAAGTAAAATCATTCCGGTGGCCCCTGTTACCCTGGCCCAGATACCGCGTGGGAAGACCTATGTCTCTGAGACTGACAGACAAAAAGTGTTGCATTGGGGCCATGCCTCAAAAATAGCCGGCCATGCTGGTCAGAAGAGAACATGAAGTACAATTGTACGTCACTACTGGTGGCCATCCCATCGCACGGACGTCGCGTCTTTTGTCTCAGCCTGCTCCTCTTGTGCCAGGAACAAGACGCCCAAACACCTGCCATATGGTCGCCTTCTGCCTCTGCCAATTCCCTCCGTTCCGTGGCAACACATTGCAATGGACTTTATTACGGACTTGCCCTTGTCCGCCGGACACACAGTCATATGGGTCGTGGTGGATCGGCTCTCCAAGATGGCTCATTTCGTCCCTATGGCTGGACTGCCCTCTGCCCAGGAACTCGCTGACGCCTACATACAGCACATCTTCCGGTTGCATGGCTTTCCATCACACATTGTGTCCGACAGAGGAACTCCGTTTACCTCCCGCTTCTGGAGGGCCCTCTGCAAACATCTGGGAGTGGCTCTGGACTTTTCTTCAGCCTACCATCCTCAGTCGAATGGCCAAGTGGAACGAGTCAATCAGATCCTGACCTCCTTCTTACGTCACTACGTTAACACCCATCACGACGACTGGTCCACGCTTCTTCCTTGGGCTGAATTCTCCCATAACCACCACGTCAGTGAGTCCTCCTCCTGCTCTCCCTTCCATGTCGTTTACGGACTTCAGCCTTCCGTCCCATTACCTGTATCCTCTTCCTCGGATGTCCCTGCTGCTGATGCTGTAGTCCGTGACTTTACAACAATTTGGGACTCTGTCAAGACGTCCCTTGGACGTGCTTCCCTGCGGATGAAGAGACACGCAGACAAGAGGCACCTGGATCCTCCGTGTTTCTCTCCAGGAGATCTGGTCTGGCTTGCTTCCAAATACGTCCGATTGAAGCTACCATCATACAAGCTGGGTCCTCGCTACATCGGGCCGTTTAAAGTCACCAGCAAAATAAACGAGGTCTCCTACAAGCTGCAGCTCCCGGCCACGATGAGGATACCCAACTCCTTCCACGTCTCCCTACTCAAGCCGGTTGTCCTTGGTCCCTTCTCCGCTGCTGCCAGTTCTGCTCCTCCTCCTATTGCTGATGATGATATCTATGCGGTAAGGGATATCGTGGCCATGAAGACCGTCCGGGGCCGACAGTTCTTCCTGGTGGACTGGGCTGGGTATGGTCCTGAGGATAGGTCCTGGGAACCCCGGCAGAATGTGGGTACTCCCCTGATCCGTGCCTTCCTGTCCCGGTTGCGGGGAGGGGGGCGTGGGGGAGGGGGTACTGTCACGCCCACCGGCTCCCCTGCCATGCTTCCCGGCTCCCGTGCCATGCTCACCGGCTCCCCTGCCACGCTCCCCCGCTCCCGGCCCTCGCATCCCCGCTCCCGTGCCGCGCTCCCCGGGCCCCCGCTCCTCAGCCTCCATGCTCCCTTACCTGCTTCCTCCAGGCAACCCGATCCCCGGTCCCGGCGCCCGTCTGCTGTCCTGAGCCGGCCCGACACTCCTGCCTCCTGTGCACCGCTCCTTGCTCTGGCTTCTGGCACCCGGGCCTCGCGCAAGCGCATTAGGGCGCGCGGTCATTGACCCTCTCTTAAAGGGCCAGTGTCCTCAAACAGGATATTGAGGAATCAGGTACAGGGTATATAGGGGGATCCTTTCCAAGTGGGCGGGGCCTGTTCTTCGTGTTTGCTAAGCTAGGAGTCAGGTCTCCTTGTGTCTTGTGCCAAACTTACCTCTCTCTCTCGTAGAGTCGCTCCTGTCACGCCAACCAGTCCTGACGATACCCGAACCCCGAACGGTGACTGTCTGCCATCCCGTCAGTTCCTACCATCTCCGATCCCCGTGGTGACCCACCTTCTCGCTCCGTTGGTTCCGGATTCTGCCTGACGTCATCTCGGCCTCCGAACCTGAGCTCCGTCACCCGGACTACCTTCAGAGACCCCGTGGTCCCAGGGACTTCTTCACTCCACTCCTCTGAATGGACTGTCCAGCTACCCGTAGTGCTCCGGCTACCGGGCACCTTGCCCTCGGTGAGGTGTTCAGCCCAGTGGATCCACCTCCTGGGTCTGCCCGTCCACCTGGTCCTAACAATAGTCTTAAGATTAATTAATTAAGATTAATGGGGGAGAGAGTCACAGAATCTAATATTTATTGGGCCACAGAGATGATAGCTAATGGGGGGCACAGTGCCAGCTTATTTATCACTTTATATTGTGAATGGTGCGTGGCTAACTGTATAATATATAGTCTGGTACATATTTATATTCAGGGGGGCAGTGTGCAGGATTTTTTTATTCAGGGGGCAAATTATATATGCAATATATGTCACCTAGTTATTTTCACGGCTGTGGTGATCAGTAAAGATGAGCAAACCTTTCAAAGTTTGGTTCGCCGAGTCTAACCGAACAAACGCTATGTTCACCGAACCGAATTCCAAACTTTTTCAAACCCCATTGGATTCAATGAGAGGTCAAACTTAAGGCAGAGAAAACACTTTTTAGGGTGTCGAAAAGCTTCCAAAACAGCAAAAATATGTTTTACTGTGCAGCACCACTGTTTTGTCATAATAATTAGCTTCTTAGACTATTGACATAAGAAATATTGAGGTGGATGAGAGACAGGTGTGGGGCTGGTGCTCCTATATCTCTGCCAGTACAGACAAGAAATAACTTGGAGACCCATCTTGGAGTCTTGATATTTAAAGACCATTCAGGCAGACAGCAGGACAGCGGCATCAATTGCCCCTCTCCCCCACCCCTCTCCATTTCCCCATAGTGTGTTTGCACAGCAGGGAATTATGGTCCATGCAACACACAGGATGTGGCCTGGCAGTTTAATTTAAAAAAAAAATGAGCACACAACGACTGTGCCTTCTGCAGCAGTACATCCAGGCCAAAATAGTGTCCTAGAAATTTCTGTACAACCAGGTTGATCCATGCAATGCACATGTGATGTCACCCAGGCATAGTGCTGCCACCAGGTTCGCACTGTTATCGCACACGTCCTTCCCTGGCACCAGGTTCATTGGAGACAGCCATTGATCAAACTCGACCTGGATAGTGGTCTACAACTCTGTCGCTGTGTGACTGCGTTCTCCAATGCATATTAATTTAAGCACTGCCTGACTACATTGACTTCCACACAGTAAGTGGGCTGGCATTTTCATTTTAATAATCAAGAAATGCATGAGTGACAGGCGTAGGCCTTTTGCTCCGAGTGCCAGGAATAACTTTCAGAAGGGCGCCCACCATAAGAGATATTATAGCCCCTAGTAGGCTAAGAGGTCGAAACTTTTCTGATATTCCTATTCAACGGGCAGGCTCATATACAGTAAAGGGGGCTTTACACACTACGACATCACTAATGCGAACTCGTTGGGGTCACGGAATTGGTGACGCACATCCAGCCGCATTAGCGATGCCGTTGCGAGTGACACTTATGAGCGATTTTTCATCGTTGCAAAAACGTGCAAAATCGCTCATCGGTGACATGGGGGTCCATTCTCAAAAATCGTTACTGCAGCAGTAACGAAGTTGTTCCTCCTTCCTGCGGCAGCACACATCACTCCGTGTGACACCGCAGGAACGAGGAAGCTCTCCTTACCTGCCTCCCGGCCGCTATGCGGGAGGAAAGAAATGGGCGGGATGTTACGTCCCGCTCATTTCCGCCCCTCCACTTCTATTGGGCGGCGGTTCAGTGACGCAGCTGTGACGTCGCTGTGACGCTGAACGAACCGCCCCCTTAGAAAAGAGGCGGTTCGCCGGTCACAGCGACGTCGCCGGGCAGGTAAGTAGTGTGACGGGTCTGGGCGATGTTGTGCGGCACGGGCAGCGATTTGCCCATATCGCACAACAGATGGGGGCGGGTACCCACGCTAGCGATATTGGTACCGATATCGCAGCGTGTAAAGCGGCCTTTAGTGTTATGTCAAAAATTGTCTGTGTTGTAGATCCATTCAACACAATAGGTTTAAGTTCAATGCTTTTTCCTCTACAGACGTTTTTACTATAAAAGACGGACTAATTTGTCAATCGGACTTTGTTATATATTTAATAGAATGTGAATGTAACAAGCAATATGTTGGGTGAACTTCTCAAGCCCTACACAATAGGCTTAACTCCCACAGGTATAACATTAAGAACTTATTTTTACATCATGGTCTCTCCAGACACTGCATGCAGGTTCATAATGAAAACTTTGGTTTGAAAATTACCCCAATTGATCAAATTCCACCCAGCACTCCTAATAGAATGGAGGCACTCAGTAGGAAAGAAATTTATTGGATATATAAATTGAAAACACTAAAACTTGCGGATCTGAACGAGATCACTGACCTTTTTTATTGAATTCTATGATGTTTTACTGATTTCTATATGTACATTAATAATTTATTTTGTTTTATTGGTGCAACAGGTCTTATCACGTTTTTAATATGTTTCTCTGCCTCATTTCCTATAGTTTTTTTATCTCGTTTTTTAATCTCTAATGTATGGCTTTTTTACTCTTAGTCATTTATCGGCTTCTAAGAGGATGTCAGTCTTGAACACGTTCATTGCAGCTAGCCAAGCTTCTGCTTGTATTTCTTGATGTTCGTCTAGTAATGTTTATGTAGCACCCCTGAGACCCTTAGGGCACTACAGGGAACTGCATCATCTTGGGGATGCAGGACCTACCCCCTGGGACCTAGAGTACCAGTGCCAATTCCACCAAAACACAACCAAAATCCTAGTTCTCCACTCCAAGAAAAGGCAAGTGGTCGCCCGCGACTTGCAGGAGAAGCAAGGCCTGCGCCGAGACAACTGGAGTGCCCGTGGGATCCGGTACCAGGGCACCGTGGATAAATTCGACCCGCACAAAGGTTGGGGGTTTATCAAGGAGCCCGGGATGCACGCTGGCATCTTTGTGTCCCGCAGGGATGTGCTGGACGACCTGGCACAGGGACATCCGGATCGTGACCTGCACCTGGGTGACATGGTCACGTACACCAGGCATCATGGAGAGAGGGGCTGGTACGCTCTTGATGTACAGAAGATCCGTGATCTGTACCAGCCAACGCCTCCTATTCCCCCACTATTTCTAAGGTCTTCCACGCTGGGGTAGTGGAACCAGGCTACCCCAGCAGTTACAAGGTTAACAATGTTGAAATGTTATATTTGTTATTTCTGCTAAAAATCTGCAAAATGTTTTAAAAATGTTTAATAATCTGAGAAGTTTAAAAATTGTGAATCATCCCGGAAAAGTAATCTGATTAACCTGTTTCACAAAGTTAATTTAAATATGGACCATGGCTGCAGGACTGGCAGCAGCCAACAAAAACTTGTGTCTTTGTATACAGTTGCACCAAGTGTACCTCCTTGAGTAACCCTTCTTGCACCATCAGGACATTGATGCCACCACCAAGGAGAGGAAGGTTGAAGGAAAGGTCTGGGATAGAGAAGGCCCAGACCTGGTCACCCAAGGGATCGGTTGCTTGCCTCCTCAAAGGGTTTTGGGGAACCAGGACCTTTTTGGGTGGTGGGTTGATGGGGGAATGCTCATTGTTTGCAACGTTCAACTAAAGTGCCTCCCCTGAGTGGGAAGAATGTTATAAATTATGTTAACCATTGTTTTTCCTTTCCGGTTATAATAAAACTCTATCTTGCTAACAGCCCGAGGACGTGCTGTGTTTGACCAAGGGGGAATGTAGCGCCGATGAGACCCTCAGGGCACTACAGGGAACTACATCCACTTGGGGATGCAGGACCTACCCCCTGGTACCTGGAGTACCAGTGCCGATTCCACCAAAACACAACCAAAATCCTAGTTCTCCACTCCATACTGGGCATAGAGGGTTAACCATGGAAGAGGATGCTCGCCATGGGAACGAGTCCCTGTTATTAGCCAACCTGGTGGGAGGGGTCAGGAGTCAGTCAGTAGTTAGTGTAGGAGAGTGTAGCACACAGAAGAAGTGTGCGGATGTGCCTGAGCTGGGTCCGTGTAATGGTGACCCAGGGGCACAGGAGAGAGGTCACCAGGATGGGTACCAGAGATACCGCTGGGACTGGAGCACGAATGCGGCACAGGACCCTAGTTCAAGAATCAGTTTCAAATGGTTTGATAAATACCTGCCCGGTGAGGACACCTTCACGGACTTCACCAAACCAAATAATCCGGGGGCATCAGCAGTAAACTGGGATCAGGGTTCGGACACTTACCTCCCCACAGGGTCCGCACTGCTCACCGTACGGAGAAGAAGACTGTACCCAAAAAGGGACAGTCGGGGCCCCCAAACGCTCCACGCTACGGGGACCCAATCAACTGAGAGTGCCTGGGACAGAGAAATCTGGGTCACTACATTGGATTTGGCACTGGTCCTTCAAGGGACCTGAACCAGCAACCCCTGAGTCCACAGTGAGTAGAAACCTTTAAAGATAACCTGGTGTTGTCTTCGTTATTGCCTCCATTACATCTCCCAGGCACAGCCCTACCTGCAGAGGGCCTAACATCATTGCTGCAATCACCACAAAGCTCTGGGATTACCCACATTCAGAAGCGGCAGTTCTCCATCCTTAACTGCAACCCGCAGGTGGCATCACATGACAAAAACTTTTATCTCCCTTGTAAATACTCCCATTACAAAAGGGGCCCAGTGAACGGAACCGGGCAACGGCCACCAAAGTGACATTCCCAATTACAAGTACTGCCCGGGACCGAGTACCCCCTTCCCTGGGCGACACATTTACCTCAGGTCACCTATGATTTCTTACGCGTGCGCAATAACATTGGTTCCCACGATTTGTACCGAGGTGACCTTTGTATGCGCATGCGGCCTTTGTCTGTTCCTCCGGCACTTGCTTCGTTCACGTTATCGTCTATGCACATTATAGCAGTCCTGCGTAGGCGCTTTTAAAAGTTCCCACACTGTTGAACTCTGGTAACCTTTGTGTGGTTGCCCTGCATGCACTCCTCTAATGTCATTAAAAACTTCACCTATATTCTCAGTCTCTATCTAGGTGAACTCTAACAAATAGTGAATCACTTACAAGTTACTTCCGAATTGTATCTCACACAAGTATGACGGTTCTAATAGACACCATTACATCGAATCGATATTTCACAATTAAATGAAAGTTCAGTCCTTGTATTTTTATATATAGTTTATTTACCGTAAATTGCTATACAAGGTTTTTATAGACACTTTATCACACATTTTTGACACTTATAATTTATTTTCTCATGTGATCACACAAGTTTTCGGACTAATCATGTATGTTTTCGATGGAGTAGAAGACATAGGGCATACTTTGATATCACTCCTTCACACCAATAACCTGGGTTAGAAAACGCTTTACACATATATTTATTATATTTCTTTTATTCTTTATTTTTCTTCTTTTAATTTTTGATTATAATTATTTATAGTGTGATGTATTGTAAATTTTTATTCATCTGGACGTTTTCTATTTGTGCTTTTTTATGTCTTACAATGTATGGCATTTCACTTACTACAGTGTTTTAGAATCCAGACGATTTTTTTAAAATCAGGCAGGCTGATGTAAAGCCTGCTTTACACGTTACGATTAAGCATACGATATCGTATGCGATCATAACCGCCCCCATCGTGTGTGTGGCATGTTCAATTTGTTGAAAGCGTCGCACAAAGGATTTTTTCCCGTCACACGTACTTACCCTTCCATACGACCTCGATGTGGGCGGCAAACGTCCACTTCCTGAAGTGGGAGGCACGTTCGGCGTCACAGCGACGTCACGCGGCAGCCGGCCAATAGAAGCGGAGGGGCGGAGATGAGCGGGGCGTAAACATCCCACCCACCTCATTCCTACCGCATTGCCGGTGGGAGCAGCGGAACGCAGGTAAGCTACAGTTCATCGTTCCCGGGGTGTCACACACTGCGATGTGTGCTGCCTCGGGAGCATTGAACAACCTCACGTTCAAATTTTAGGAATTGAACGACGTGCATGCGATGAACGTTTTAATGTGCAATTGTACGGAGGTATCACACGCGACAATGTAACTTACGATGCCAGATGTGCGTCACTTACGACGTGACCCCGCCGACACATTGTAAGATATATTGTAGCGTGTAAAGCGGGATTAAGACAATCATATGAGAATGCTGTTATATGTAGGGGCTCCGTGGCAGCTCCATGTACTGTTGATTTTCTCTGTTCTCCTGATGAAAGAGGCTGTGACCTCGGAAACGTGTTGACTTGACCTGCAAATGAATAAAGAGAATATTTAATCAACATCGCTTCTTGGTGATAGCATGGCATTCAAAACCCATTCTCATCTACATGTACAATTGCATTTGCCTGGGGCTGCTGCTATCACAATCTATGCTGTTACAGGTGTTCTGACTGTCACAACTCCGTCAGGTGAGTGTATTCAATTCATTTACTTGACATTTATATCGGATAAGACCCTATTGCGCTATATTTCTCCACAGAGTTTTTTCCTGCTCCCAGAACCCTGGCACTATAGACAAGACACAACTTGGACATCCATCTTGGATTCTTGATATTTCAAAACCATTCAGTCAGACACCAGGTCAGTGGCATAAATTGACCCCCCACACACACACACACATTTCCTCATAGTTTGTTTGCACAGTAGGGAATTATGGTCCATGCAACACACAGGATGTAGGCTGGCATTTTAATTTTAAAAATGAAGAGATGCATGAGTGACAAGCATAGGTCTCTTGCTCCCGCAACCCAGGCAATACAGACAAAAGACAATTTGGAGATCCATCTTGGAGTCTTGAGACTAAAAACCTTTCAGCCAAGCATCAATTGCCCCGCCTGTGCTCATGGTGCAATAGTCTGTCCATCCTTGACTGTCTTGTATGTACTACTTCTGGTGGGAGATTGTTTGTTCTTTTCAGCATGGGACTCCTCCAATCCACAACTATACCGCCCTCCTGTGCAAACACACAATGGGGAAATGTGTGTTTGCACAGGAGGGCGGTATGGTCCATACAACACACAGATTGTGGCCTCAGTGTCTCTCATGGGTCAAAAACACCAGACATGGTTACTTTCAAAATAGATGACGGGCTCTCACTCAGCTCCACTGCAGCAGGTATACAAGTGGAGGTTCTGCGATTGGAGACCTGTATGAGAATAGTTTCAAAAGTGATGCAGGAGGAGGAAAAAGCAGCAGACATGGTGAATTTGGTGGCTGGTAGTTGGGTAAGCCCAGTAGTCCACCTCTTAGTGCAGTAAGATTTCCACAGTAATGAATGTTGCTTGCGCATGTGATGGGTTATGCAACAGAGCACTAAGGGACGCTAAACCGAGGAACAATCCAAAGGTCTTTATTGGAATCACAAAGAGAAAGCACCAAACATGAATATAAATCCTTAAAGTCTGCAAGGAGTCCACAACAAAACAACAAATCCATGGGCGCCTCCCGCTATTCCGACACCAGGGAAAATATGGCAGTGGTCCTTATATGAGTTCCTTGAGCAACAGGGTGAACAGCAAAACACAATACCACGTGGCCACTGATCTCCAGTCTGTAACAGTCCATACACAGGCACTAGGATCCAGGCTCAGCTATAGATCCTAGTCCTTCTCCAGCCGAGATCCAACTAACTGACTGACATGAGTCTCATTGTTCTCCTCTCTTGGGATCAGCCCCTTAGGTGGGCAGAAGGGCCCACCTCCCCCTGGACATTTGATACATAAAAGGATTCTAGACATTCTGGCTCTGTTCTGTTTACCAATTGTGTGGTTGGAGAAGTCCCATGCTGAGAAGAACAAACAATCTCCCACCAGAAGTAGTACATACAAGACAGTCAAGGAGGGACAGACTATTACACCATGAGCACAGGCGGGGGAGAGACACGCTGTTACAGTGCATGTGCTGGTTCATGCATGTAGTAGTTAAATTATTTGAATTTTTGCCTCTACTGAGTCATTGTTTACAACGTTTGCAGATAACAAAAGTTGTCTCATCCTTTGCGGTCTCAAAAAAGGCCCAGGCAAGGCAACCCTTCCTGCGAACTGCAAACCCATGGCCACAGCCAGAGTTGTGACTGAGGATGCAGAACTTCACATGACATGTACTACGTGTTGTATGGGAATTGTCAACGTAACCTCCTTGCCTTCCTCCTTCCCCCTCACCTGTTGAGCTACACAGCTGCATGCCCCTGGGTTCACACCAAGTGTGATCTACAACTTCATCATCAGGTTCTATGTTGCCCTACTTCTGCTCCTGACATCATATAACAGTATACGTGCACCTCAGGAATCTGAGTCTCATCATCACCTCATTAACATTAACATAATTTGACAAGGGTCGGGATACTGCTCATATTTCGTCTGGACCAGGAACCAACTGATAAAGATTTTGGGCATCGGTGCAGATGCTTTTCTCCTCTTGAGTCTGGGAATCTTTGGCGCAGACCTCTGATGCCCATGGGATAGAATGTGTGAACAGCTCTGCAGACTCACCCATGTGTGGTTCCCCACAATCATGTATGGAAGTGCCAATTCTGGAGCTGCTGCGGGCTCCTATTTTTAGGTAGGGAAAGACCAAATAACCATGAAACTTATAATACCTGATAATACCATCCCCCAGCTGTCTGCTTTACCTTGAATGATTATCAAAAATGGCGGGGACCCCACTTCATTTTTTTGAACTTTTTATTTATTTAGATCCCAGCAGCGACCTTGGAGTCTGAGGTGCGTCTAGGTGTCTTCATCATGCTGTTCCCATTCCATATCAGTGCTATTTCCATCTATATCAGCAATTTTCCAGCCCTCCTGCGTTTCATATTGACTTTAATTATACTTATTACTCGGGTCGAGCCCGTCCGAGCATCCAACGTGCTTGATTCGAGACACGAGCATTTTAGTGCTCACTCATCATTATTGAGAAGTTAAGTGCATTTTTTCTTAGATACTGGTAAAGTCAGCTTTTACAAATCAATCGTGTAATGTAGTAAATCTATATCAGCTGTATTCTCCTTCAGTAAGACCCTTTGTGTCACATTTTGGACGAATGGCTACTGATTATAACTGAGAAAGAAATATTTAATTGCAAAATGAAGGATCTCATGTGTCCTATTTCTAGTTCTTGTATTTCACATTATCTGCAATTATCTTTACAAGCGTTAATGAACCTACTTGTGTTTGCGGTATTTATAATTAATCCCAAGAATTGCAAATTTTGTTCTATTTTTTATGTTTCCTGGAATAGAAACTCTAAAATGGAGCTGTAAATGGTTGACCTATCTGATATTTTCCTGGGTGTTCATAGGTAATTTGAGTCTTTCCCTAAAATTCCATCTGGACAGCAGCGATTTACCACTGCATTTCACAAATAGAGATCTGAACAAAGTTTTTGGTATCTAGTGTACCACACTGAACAAGTACCACAGAAAGGTAAGGAGAGAGTTGTTTCAGGAGATTAGAAAGAAAATTATAGACAAGCATGTCAAAGGTAAAGGCTAAAAGACATATCCAAACAGCCTGATGTTACTATTACTCCAGTTGCATAAGTTACTCAGAAGTTTAAGGTCTTTGGGACTGTAGCCGAACTCCCTGGACATGACTGCAAAAGGAAAACTGATGACAAATTGAAGAGACAAATAATATGAATGAGAATTAAAGAGCTCAGAACAACTTCCAAAGTGATTAGAGGTGAATTAAAAGCTTAAAGTCCATCAGTGTCAGATCGGACCATCCATCTTGGCTAAAGTGGACTTCTTGGAAGGTGACCATGGAGGAAACCCTTATTGAAACAAAATTATAAAAAAGAAAGACTAGAATTTACTAAAATGCATATTAACAAGCCACAAAGTTTCTGGGAGATTATCCTTTGGACAGATGAGACAAAACTTGAGCTTTTTGGCTTCACACCAGCTTTATGTTTAGATAAACAAACATGAAGCCTACAAAGAAAATTACATTGTACCTTCTAGGAAACATGTAGCAGGCTTGGCTATGTTCTTTGCTGCATTTTGTACTGCATGTCTTGAGTTCCACTTATGCATAGCCTCCGCATAGCAAGAGCATCAGAAGCGATATGCTAATGATCCTCTATTGTGAGTGTCAGCCGAGGGTTATGCGACTCTGATCCTATCTTGCGATCGGATCACAGCCTCGGAGAAGAGGGAGGGAGCATTTTCTCCCTATCTCATCCACAGCCTGTTTCTGCGTACATTGCACTGCGGTTGGAGACTTGCTGCCAAACGCAGCATTCTGCAATTCATTTCTCAGGCCGATATGGCATGAGAAATCAATCACAGATGGACACTGCCCCATAGTTTTGCACTAGAGTGAGAGCAATCCAATGTTTTGTCAGACTGCACTCGTTCTTGCAAAACGCAAGTGAAACCGAGCACTATAAAGGGATTCTGGAGCAAAATATAATACCCCGTGTCAGAAAGCTTGGTCTGAGCCAAAGGTCATGGGTTCTCCAACAGGATAATGACCGAAAACACAGCTAAAAACATCAAACAATGGCTAAATGCAAAGCACCAGGCTCTTTTGAAGTGGCTTCTATGAATGCTGATCTAAATTCTATTGAACCTCTGTGGAAGACGCTGAAACCTGCAGCCTGGAGAAGGCACCTTCACACCTGAGACACACGGAGTTGTCTGCTCACAAGTACTCAGCCAAAATATCTGTGGATAGAGGCAGAAGTCTCATGGAGAGTTACAGAAACAATTTATTTATTATATATATCTATGCCTCAAGTGTACGAGTTCCTATGCCTCAAGTGTACGAGTTCCTATGCCTCAAGCGTACGGGTTTCTATGCCTCAAGCATACTAGTTCCTATGCCTCAGTGTACGAGTTCCTATACCTCAAGTGTACGAGTTCCTATGCCTCAAGTGTACGAGTTCCTATGCCTCAAGTGTACGAGTTCCTATGCCTCAAGTGTACGAGTTCCTATGCCGCAAGTGTACGAGTTTCTATGCCTCAAGTGTATGAGTTCCTATGCCTCAAGTGTACGAGTTTCTATGCCTCAAGTGTACGAGTTCCTATGCCGCAAGTGTACGAGTTCCTATGCCTCAAGTGTACGAGTTCCTATGCCGCAAGTGTACGAGTTCCTATGCCTCAAGTGTACGAGTTTCTATACCTCAAGTGTACGAGTTCCTATGCCGCAAGTGTACGAGTTCCTATGCCTCAAGTGTACGAGTTCCTATGCCTCAAGTGTACGAGTTCCTATGCCTCAAGTGTACGAGTTCCTATGCCGCAAGTGTACGAGTTTCTATGCCTCAAGTGTACGAGTTCCTATGCCTCAAGTGTACGAGTTCCTATGCCGCAAGTGTACGAGTTTCTATGCCTCAAGTGTATGAGTTCCTATGCCTCAAGTGTACGAGTTCCTATGCCGCAAGTGTACGAGTTTCTATGCCTCAAGTGTACGAGTTCCTATGCCTCAAGTGTACGAGTTCCTATGCCTCAAGTGTACGAGTTCCTATGCCTCAAGTGTACGAGTTCCTATGCCGCAAGTGTACGAGTTTCTATGCCTCAAGTGTATGAGTTCCTATGCCTCAAGTGTATGAGTTCCTATGCCTCAAGTGTACGAGTTCCTATGCCTCAAGTGTACGAGTTCCTATGCCTCAAGTGTACGAGTTCCTATGCCTCAAGTGTACGAGTTCCTATGCCTCGGGATATTTTCAAAATTGACGGAATTTTGTTTGATGCAGTTTTGGATACCAAAAATAGCTGTGGATAAAAAAAAAAAGGAAAGAAGTTGAATCTTTTCTATGTAATTTCCCTTTTTTCTATTATTTACTCCTTCCCTTGGCTTCAAAAACTGTGTGGAAAAAAACCTGCATAACAACCACTCTAAGGAAGTGAGAAGGAAATGCCGTGTGAAGGAATGCCATCTGTGAATTGTTTAAATGGCCAACTTGTTTGGGTGTTTTCACGAGAAGCTGACCGGCTGTAAATTGTGCAAAAATCACATAAAAAATGCAATATATCACTGCACTGTGTGAATACAGTGTTAGACCACACTGATGTTGTCATTTTCAGACCAGTCACATTAGCAAATGGGTGCGATTAAATATGCTCTCCTCTCGTCTCTAAAGCTTTCTGTCTATCTGTGCGGGTCTCAGTGTTCGGACCCACCGATCAGTAAATTATCACCTATTCTATTTACAGAAATGGAGCATGGGAGAACGAGAACGGAGGACATGTGTTGTATGGAGTCACAAGTCTGTTGTGAAGATTGTTTTCTTCTCTTTCTTGGAAGTATTTCTTTACTCTTAATAAGTCTCAGCATCAACACTGGTGGAAAACGATCTATTAAAGTACATGATTTATCTACGTTCCGTCACCATCCAGTCTCGATCCTGAGTCCATTAACTGTAATGGCTGCCAACAAGAAAACCTGCCTGATGCTAATGTAAGGAAAGGTTCCACCTTATCGCCTCCTCCTGGGGAGAAGCATTACCTAATTTTATAGCCATCGCACATTAGGCGTGTGTTGATGTATCAGTAAATGCCGTGGGCTGTCAATAAATGGATAAATATAGGACCATTTATATTATGGATGCTGCTTGGAGCTCCTTTATGGCTCTGTAAAGCGAGATGAGGTCTGCCATAAAAATATTTGTCCAGTAATATTTAGACAAGGCACGGGCTGATGGACACACCAGACAATGCGGAAAATATTATACGTGTTTCTTTAACAGTGGAAATACAGCTTTTTCCTTCCATGTTGTGAGTTATTGTGGAGAATGGTAGGTGGCTCGAAACGCGTGGAGTAATATTAACATTGTTTTTTCTCAAACCGCGGCTTTAATACATTTTCCCAATAGTAAAAATCAATTAACTGGTTTTGATGCAATTGAAGTTGTAGACTTGATGTTCCGTTCTGCTTCAGTCACTATGTCAACTTCTCTGTACTGATTGTATCGAGTCCGTACCCTCTCTCATGTAATCATTTATATCTATTTTTATTTTTAAGTTTTTCTCTTTTTAGAGGTGATTTTGTCTAATTGTTTGTTTAATCTCTGTATAGTGATTTTCAGTAACAGCCTAGTCATCTGCTGAGGTTCCCCTATACGTAGTTGTAATCAGGGTTACCTGGTTAGTGTCCTACTAAAATGTTTTGACCACCCCTGACCCTGAACCCCTAGTTATGACTGTGGGCGGAGGAGATATGTGGTGCCCCTGAGGCTTCAGTCGCCACAGGGTACTGCACCTCACTTAAGGTGCGGTACTCATCCTGGATCCAGAGGAGGTCAGTACCGGTTCCACAAAACACAAACTCAAACACACCAATAGGAGGTTGCCCTCCGCAATGGGGACCGGGCTATGGTTGGGTCTTAAGGTAGTCACCAAACATGGGGGTCTGCCACCCACTAGTGACAGGGAACCGGGGGAGGAGCAGCCACCAGGGGGAATGAGGAGCGACACAACAGCGAGGGTTTCTCCAGCAGGAGAGGAAGAGGGCAGATGGGTTTTACCGGTGCCTTTGGTGGGACGCAGGAATCAATATGGTCGCTGAGGGGAGAGCAACCTATTGGTGTTTTGAATTTGCGTATTATCAAAAATCAAATCTTTATTTTTATTTTTATATCAAAAAAATCAAATCTTTATTTTTATATAGCGCTAACATATTCCGCAGCGCTTTACAGGAACACTGTCCCCATTGGGGCTCACAATCTCAAGTCCATATCTGTATGTCTTTGGAGGAACCGGTACCGACCTCCTCTGGATCCAGGATGAGTACTGCACCTTAAATGAGGTGCAGTACTCTGTGGCAACTAAAGCCCCATGGGAGCCTCAGATACAGTTGTCATTGACAGAATTTAAATATTGCTATGGT
This sequence comes from Anomaloglossus baeobatrachus, assembly GCF_048569485.1. Lineage (NCBI taxonomy): Eukaryota > Metazoa > Chordata > Amphibia > Anura > Aromobatidae > Anomaloglossus > Anomaloglossus baeobatrachus. The sequence continues at coordinate 653,712,858 of NC_134355.1, forward strand.
GGCAGAAGAGGTGGACTGTCTAAAAAACACTGACTAAGGCTGATGGTGTCACTGTCAGAGATACCTGCTGGGACCACTCATAAGGAGGTGTTACACGCAGCGATATCGCTAGCGATATTGCTGGTGAAAGTGTGCCACCCCCATGCCAGCAGCCGCTGCTGCTTGGATCCGAACCTTCTAAGGGGGTGGCTCGAGGGTCTCCGGGCCCGGGGGTCTCGCGGACATGCCGAATAAAAGGGGGGACGAAGATGTACGGGCTAGGCCATATTAAGTTCATGACGCCACCCACAGTGTGTGGTGAGGTGGGACACCACCGCTGCCGTTATGGGGTACCTGTGGGAGATGTAGTGGCAGCTGGATGTTAACCCCTCCGTGGGTAGGGATAGTTGCCCCGGGACCCAGGGTCTTTGTGCACGGTATGGCAACAGCAGGGAATATTTTGGTTACTCACAGTAAATGAACCACACAAGTCTTTGGTAAACCAAGGTGCTGGTGGCCGGCCACCGCGGTTGCATTCAGGTCCCCACCCGGGCTGGTGATCTCTGTCCTTTTCCTCTGCACTAGTTTTGTGAATGGTGGACTGCCTGGTCTGGAACTCAGGAGTCCGCTCCCGGCTGGATGTGGCCTAAGGAGCCGTGCCGGCAGACGCTGGCCCGTGGGATCTATGGGCCCTGGCGGTGACCTCCTATCCATGTCGGTGGGTTGTTGTCTTCTATGAGGGACTTTGGGTGGGACAGGATCTATAATCCTGGCCTCAATCGGTTAATTAACCAAGCCGCTGGTTTCCGGTCCTGGCTTCAGGGTCTGAGTACCCCCTTTTATGCTACGGTTTCCGGGTCAGTTCCCCATGTCGGTATCGGCGGGCTACAACCCTGTCCCGGTCCACCTCGGTTCTGCTGAACCGTCTTCCCGTCTCCTGCTGACGAAGACCACCGTCTGCCACCTAGTCAAAGGCACCAGGGCTCCAACTCTGGCACCATTCAACTTGAACCTCCTCTGCTGGAGCTACACCTAGCTCCAGCCCACACTCCTCTCAACTTGAACTACAAAGCTTAACTACTTGTTTTCTGTCTAGACCCCTTGGTGGGCGTGTCCAACCGCCTGGTCCCGCCCACTGGTGTGTCTATCTTTCCCTAAGGGGGATGACTAGGGCTTCAGGTCGGGTGTGTGTTACCTAAGTGAGGGAAGGTGTTATGCGGGGGCCTATCTGTGACTACCTGGTTTTGCCAGGGTGTCACATTAGCACCCGCCCCCGTTGGTTGTGTGCGTCACGGGCAAATCGCTGCCCGTGGCGCACAATACTGTTCGGAGCCGTCACATGTACTTACCTGCCTAGCGACGTCGCTGTTGCCGGCAAACCGCCTCCTTTCTAAGGGGGCGGTTCGTGCGGCATCAGAGCGGCGTCACTAAGCGGCCGCCCAATAGAAGCGGAGGGGCGGAGATGAGTGGGACGTAACATCCCGTCCACCTCCTTCCTTCCGCATTGCCAGCGGCCGCAGGTAAGCTGCAGTTCGTCGTTCCCGAGGTGTCACACGTAGCGATGTGTGCTGCCTCGGGAACGACGAACAATCTGCATGCTCAACAGTCAACGATTTTTTAAAAAGGAACGACGTGTCAACGATTGACGATAAGGTGAGTATTTTCCATTGTTAACGGTCGTTCCTTGCTGTCACACGCAACGACATCGCTAGCGATGCCGGATGTGCGTCACGGAATCCGTGACCCCGGCGATATATCGTTACGTCTTCGACGTATACGTCGTTGTGTGTGACAGGGCCTATATGCGATTTTCATATGGTCACGTGCCAACTAACTTCTTTTCCTTCATTCCTCAGTGAAGCAGGGGCTGTAGTTTTTCACTGAACATGGAGAGAATTATGAAGAACAGCAAGTCTACGTGTGTCACATCTTTCTCTCTGGTGTGGGAGACTAGTGACAGATTCAGGACTTGACAGTCATTTTCCATTCTTGACTCTCAATATTAAACGTGTTTTCCTTTCTTATGGCAGTTGTAGCTTTAATATCAGTATTCCTTGCCAGCAAGCAGGCTAAATTACCAGCTCAGGTGTTTCCGGTTTAGACCACTCCCAGTCCCTTTGTATACCCTCTCCTACCAGCATAGAGTGCCAGTTATTCTTTGCCATATGAATGCTGGTCTTGGAGGTGGAAGGAGCTACTGAAACCCTCTGTTGAAGTTGCTGGTGTGGCTGCAGTCTTGGTGCTGATGGCAGCAATCTGTTGTGGTGTTTTTCCCCTGTCTGTCCTCCTTTCCTGGTGTGTTGTTTCAGTGCAGTGGTGGGGCTAGCATCTGTCACCTGCCTGCTCCCTAGCCAGGGACTACACTGTGTGCAGAATTATTAGGCAAATGAGTATTTTGATCACATGATACTTTTTATACATGTTGTCCTACTCCAAGCTGTATAGGCTGAGAGCCAACTACCAATTAAGTAAAACAGGTGAGGAGGGCATCTCTGTAATGAGGAGGGGTGGGGTGTAATGACATCAACACCCTATATAAGGTGTGCTTAATTATTAGGCAACTTCCTTTCCTTTTGCAAAATGGGTCAGAAGAGAGATTTGACGGGCTCTGAAAAGTCCAAAATTGTTAATGTCTTGCAGAGGGATGCAGCAGTCTTGAAATTGCCAAACTTTTGAAGCGTGATCACTGAACAATCAAGCGTCTCATGGCAAATAGCCAACAGGGTTGCAAGAAGCGTGTTGGGCAAAAAAGGCACAAAATAACTGCCCATGAATTGAGGAAAATCAAGCGTGAAGCTGCCCAGATGCGCTGTGCACCCTGACATCCTCTTCCTAGACTGTAAAACTCTAGAATGGCCACTGCCTTCCCTGACTTCATCTCTTATAGTGGCTTTGATCATCCCTCCTCATTGGTTTCTCTACACCATGTGATGTAATGGCTACAATGCATTATGTTGAATCCCACACAGCTGCGTCTGATGTCGTGCGCTTACTTTCTGGCTGATGCCACCTTTGGCAACGGGTGAAATGGCGCCGGGTGTTTATTTATGATTCTCAAATTGCTCAAATTTTGTGAATTGCAATAAATTAGGCTAGAAGTCACTCTGCAGCAGATAAATTTGCTCATTTGTACTATCCAGGCATTCAATATACATCATGTGAGCCGTAATCCATAAAATTGCTTGTAATTGGATTAGATCTAAACTTCTGCCTGTTCCGTTTTCCAAGGCTAATTAGTGGTTTCGACCCGGTGTATTCTTCCTGTTAGGATTGTTCATGCTCCTGTGCTCATGATACTCATGTGCCTTATCTGTCAGCACATTTCACAGTTTAAAAACATTGAACTGATGAGTACGGATGATAAAAGTTGGAAATAGTAACACCTAATTATACGGTATACTTAAGGCTCGGTCATTCCCTCCAGTAAGCTTGAGAACAGGATTCTAAATTGCACAATATAGATAGAGCAATGGCTGCGCACCATTTCTTCATTCAGTGCCTGTGGGATTTCTGGAGAAGTACACAGCACTTAGTTATCTCCCATGGTCCTGTAGTGTCGGATGCTAATGTTAAATGAAACACACATTATAAACCTTTAGGTCACAATAAAAAATGTCTGAAAAAGGCGGCAATAGGACCTTCACGCTAGGCATGGAGAAGTACTAAGCGAATGTCGAAAGGGAAGGGAAGGAAAACCCTGCATCTAGGGAAGGGGGAGATGCTGACCTCTGATCAAGCCTACTTCTGGGCCTTGGGTTCCCTCACTGCCCTAGATAGGTTCCGCAACTATGTGCAGAGCCGGATACCTGACCCTAAGCTGACCCTGATCTAGGCTCTAGGTAGGGACCGGAATGGATGAACTCTTCGTCAACCTCACTAGGTACTAAAAGGACACACAGGGATAACAAACAAGGGAAAACCAAACAACTTAACTCTAGTTGTCTCAAGGAGAGAAGCTGCAACAACCACCAAGATTCTCCTTATGTATGCAAGCCACCTGCTTGCACTGAAGACTTGATAAAGATGTATCAAATATCACCAGCATGAGTAATAGAAAGTGAAGGTATGTATAGACAAGAGAAATACTGATGAACAGCATCTGAAAGGCTGAACATTGCCCCAGGGTCCTAGAGGGAAAGGGATAGAATGGTAGAAGGTCAGGAAGCAGTTAGTGCAGCCAAACTTGCCTGACATTAAGAATCTCTGGCTTAATACTAGGTAGTAAAACAAAGCTAGTATTAACCAATTATTAACAACAAAGAGGAGAAAATCCAGCTCACCTGCCATCAAAGTCCATGCTTTCCTCCAGAGTGCACGAGTCCTGCCGGTCTGTCCATACCGGTATGTGTGGCAAAGAGTGAATAGAAAAAATTGGGCTCAGCACTGATATAAAAATATATAAAAAAAACCTTTTATTGGAATCCGGTTAAAACATAGTCTGGGAACACGTTGTACACAATGAAGATCAGGAAAAACTTTACGCGTTTCGGACAGGCTAATAATTTGAAACCAACATTTTGAGGATTCTAATGGCAAAGCCATCAAAATAACATCTTTCATAAATTGTGCGTACATTTGTTGTATATAAAGCCACCTGCTGTTCCTGTGTTAAGAGCTACATAGGTTGTACCTCTAGATGCCTCAGGGTACGTCTGGCTGAGCACATAAGAGCTGCATCTTCAACTTCCTCCCTATTGTCCAGTGAGTCCAGAAGGAAACGCCCCCTTTCAGGGCTCACGCGACACTTTTTAGATATAAATGGAGGTGATTTGTCAACCTTGATAGTGACAGGTATCGAACATGTCCCCAAATCAATTAGAGGGGGGGGGATCGGTTTGCCACCCTCTTGCAAGTGGAGGCAAAATGGATACTCAGATTGGACTCTAGACACCCAGGGGGTTTAAACTTTCGCTCTGATCTGCGATACATAATTTAGTGAAACAAGTCCCTACCAGCAGGCACCGATTTAAGTGCAACCTATTGATGTGTATACATATATAAGTCTCTCCTTCCCCTCCCCCCTCCCACATTCCCCCACTCTCCCTCCCCCCCCTTTCCCTTCCCTTCTTTTCCCCCTAACCCCCCTCCCACCCCCCCTGTTTCCAATGGTCCGAATGTGACACCTTTGCGATTCCCATATACATACTTTTTTTTTTGTTATTTTCTTATATTTAGTGACACATATGTTTCGCTGCCAAGCCACAAATATTTATATTACATAGGCAGTTTTGCGATCTGTCGGTTTGGCTGATATACACTATACCCATACGTGTATATTAAACACATGGAATGGTTGCCTGGAATTTATATAGGCATATTTGTATTTTTATGCATATTTCCATGCATTTATATTATTAAACAGCCACGACTGAAACCCTCCGCACCCCCCCCATTCCCTTCTCCTCCTTCCCTCGTTCCCTTGTCCCCCTCTCCCTTCACCCCGCCCTCCCTCCCCCCCTCCATTCCCCTTACCTAATCAACATTGCGATACAGATTTCATGATGTCTTTATTTCATTTAAAGTGCTTTTTTTTTTTTTTTTTTAGGGACCTGTATTAGAATTGTTACCTTTATGTCTATTAACCCTGCTTTTGGATTTGAACCTTGATTGCATTCCGTTACAGCTGGATAGGGAACACCCCTCTCCTGCAGCATGGATATATTCTCTTTCTGGCCGCTCTGCAGGTAGCTTATGACTAAGGACACTTTTTGGTTTTAAATTATTAGCCTGTCCGAAACGCGTAAAGTTTTTCCTGCTCTTCATTGTGTACAATGTGTTCCCAGACTATGTTTTAACCGGATTCCAATAAAAAGTTTTTTATATATATTTTTAAATCAGTGCTGAGCCCACTTTTTTCTATTCACTATTAACCCATTATTACCCAGCGAGCCACCGTCACCAGGGCACCTGGAAGAGTTGGATACAGTGCCAGATGATGGTGCTTCTATGAAAGCGCCATTTTCTGGGGTGGCTGCGGACTGCAATTCACAGGAGAGGGGCCCAAAAACTTCGGGCCAACCTGTGCTACGGATTCCAATCCCCAGCTGCCTAGTTATACCTGGCTGGACACACAAATGGGGCGAAGCCCATGTCGTTTTTTTTTTTTAATTACTTCATGAAATTCATGATATAATTAAAAAAAGGGCTTCCCTATATTTTTAGTTCCCAGCCGGGTACAAATAGGCAGCTGGGGGTTGGGGGCAGCCATACCTGCCGGCTGTACCTGGCTAGCATACAAAAATATGGTGAAGCCCACATCATTTTTTTGGTGAGCAAAAAACTCCTGCATACAGTCCTGGATGGAGTATGCTGAGCCTTGTAGTTCTGCAGCTGCTGTCTGCTCTCCTGCATACACTAGTGAATGGAGCATGCTGAGCCTTGTAGTTCTGCAGCTGCTATCTGCTCTCCTGCATACAGTAGTGAATGGAGGATGCTGAGCCTTGTAGTTCTGCTCCCTCTGTCTCTCTCTCCAGCATACAGTCCTGGATGCAGCATGCTGAGCCTTGTAGTTCTGCAGCTGCTGTCTGCTCTCCTGCATACACTAGTGGATGAAGTATACTGAGCCTTGCAGTTCTGCTCCCCCTGCCTCTCCCTCCAGCATACAGTCCTGGATGGAGGATGATGAGCTTTGTAGTTCTGCAGCTGCTGTCTGCTCTCCTCCATACAGACAGACAGCAGCTGCAGAACTACAAGGCTCAGCATACTCCATCCAGGACTGTATGCAGGAGTGTTTTGCCCCCCCAAAAAATTACGTGGGCTTTGCCATGTTTTTGTATGCTAGCCAGGTACAGCAGGCAGCTATGGGCTGCCCCCAACCCCCAGCTGCCTATTTGCACCCGGCTGGGAACCAAAAATATAGGGAAGCCCTTTTTTTTTTATTTCATGAATTTCATGAAATAATTAGAAAAAAAAAATGACGTGGGCTTCGCCCAATTTTTGTGTCCATCCAGGTACAACTAAGCAGCTGGGGATTGGAATCCGCAACGCAGGGTGCCCAAGCTTTCTGGGCTCCCCTGCTGCAAATTGCAATCCGCAGCCGCCACAGAAAATGGTGCTTTTATAGAAGCGCCATCTTCTGGTGCTGTATCCAACTCTTCCAGCTGCCCTGGTGACGGGTGGCTCGCTGGGTAATAATGGGGTTAGGGCTAGCTGTATATTATCAACTGGCCCTAGCCCGAAATTCATGGTGTCACGCCAATATTAGACATGGCCACCATGAATTTCTAGTACAGATAAAAAAAAACACAACACACAGAAAAATATTTTTATTAGAAATGAAACACAAACACAATTATTGACTCCATCTTTATTGAAATAAAGAACCCCCCTCCGCAGTAATCCTGGGTCAAGGGCCGTCCAATCCGGATCCAATATCATCTGATCAGTTTGCTGGAAGGCAAAGCGATCAGATGATGTGTCAGGTTCAAGGGCCTGAATCACATGACACAGCAGCTGATTGTATAAATGGCTTTTATACAATCAGCTAATGCATCAGTGCAAAAAAAAAAACTACACACTTCTGTGCAGACTCCTGTCCGACAGCAGCAGCTGATAGTTTAGCCGGCTGGGCGGTAAAAAGCCGGCCTCACCGCTCGACTTATAGTCTCAGCTGATTCCGTCAGGTGACCGCATCAGCTGATCATCGCCAGGAAAGAGAGCAAAAGAGAGAAAAAGAGAGAGAGAAAAAGAGAGAGAAAGAGAGAAAAGAGAAAAAAAGACAGAAAAAAGAGAGAGAGCAATGCAGTCTCCTTCCGTGAACTGCTCCGATTTTAGAGGTGTGTCACGCGGCTCACAGCTGATATGCGGCTCCTCCCCTCAGTGCATAAATAAATAAATAATAATTCTAATTTAAAATTATAAATAAATTAAATTAAATTCTTTACCGGGACAGCCGGGACTCGAACTCGTGAACTAACTCTATCCATTGAGCCACTGCCTGTAATGAATAATAAAGGAAGATTTGGTAATCTTGACCTCTGTATTGCAGTAGAGAATCCAGAAGTGGATTATTCAGCTACAAAGAGGAGAGAGAGGGAAAAAGAGAGAAAAAGAGAGAGAGAGAAAAAGAGAGAGAGAGAAAAAGAGAGAGAGAGAAAAAGAGAAAGAAAGAGAGAGAAAAAGAAAGAGAGAGAGAAAGAAAGAGAGAGAGAGAGAAGAGAAAGAGAGAAAGAAAAGAGAGAGAAGAGAGAGGAGAGAGAGAAGAGAGGGGAGAGAGGAGAGGGAGAGAGAGAGAAAAGAGAGAGAGGAGAGAGAGAAGATAGAGGAGAGAGGGGAGAGAGAGAAGAGAGAGGAGAGAGAGGAGAGAGAGAGAAGAGAGAGAAGAGAGAGAGGAGAAGAGAGAGAAGAGAGAGAAGAGAGAGGGAAGAGCAATGCAGCCTCATTCCGTGAACTGCTCCGATTTTAGAGGTGTGTCCCGCGGCTCACAGCTGATGTCCGGCTCCTCCCCTCAGTGCATAATTAAATAAAATTATAATTGTAAATAAATAATAATTATAATTTAAAATGAAAAATAAAATTAAATTCTTTACCGGGACTGGAACTAGTGAACTAATTCTTCTGAGGCAGTAGCTCTATCCATTGAGCCACTGTCTGTAATGAAATGCATAGGAAGATTTGGTTAGATTAGTAGAGAATCCAGAAGTAGATTATTCAGCTACAAGGATGGATGGATGGAGAGAGGGATGGATGGAGGGATAGAGGGATGGATGGAGGGATGGAGGGAGGGAGAGATGGAGGGAGGTATGGAGGGAGGGATGAATGGATGGAGGGATGGATGGATGGATGGATGGAGGGATGTAGGGAGGGATGAAGGGAGGGATGAATTGATGGAGAGATGGAGGGAGGGATGAATGGATGGAGGGAGGGATGAATGGATGGAGAGATGGAGGGAGGGATGAATGGAGGGATGGATGGATGGAGGGAGAGAGGGAGGGATGAAGGGAGGGATGAATGGATGGATGGATGAGAGAGGGATGGATGGAGGGATAGAGGGATGGATGGAGGTATGGAGGGAGGGAGAGATGGAGTGAGGTATGGAGGGAGGGATGGATGGATGGATGTATGGAGGGAGGGATGTAGGGAGGGATGAAGGGAGGGATGAATGGATGGAGAGATGGATGGAGAGATGGAGGGAGGGAGGGATGAATGGATGGAGAGATGGATGGAGATGGAGGGAGGGATGGAGGGAGGGATGAATGGATGGAGGGATAGAGGGATGGATGGAGGGATAGAGGGAGGGATGAATGGATGGAGAGATGGAGGGAGGGATGAATGGAGGGATGGAGGGATGGAGAGATGGAGGGATGGAGGGAGGGATGAATGGATGGAGGGAGGGATGGATGGAGGGATGGAAGGAGGGATGAAGGGAGGGATGAATGGATGGAGAGATGGAGGGGGGGATGGAGGGAGGGATGAATGGATGGAGGGAGGGATGAAGGGAGGGATGAATGGATGGAGAGATGGATGGAGAGATGGAGGGAGGGAGGGATGAATGGATGGATGGGAGGGCAAACACCGGCACTACCGCACTCATCCTCGCACACACGTAGGCACTACCGCACGCATCATCCTCGCACACACGCAGGCACTACAACCCCCATCATCACCGCCCACGCAGGCATTACCTCAGTGACATCCCCGCTGACAGCGCTGCTCACTTCAGTTGCTCCGTGGATCTGACACAGAGCACTCCTGTTCTACGGCGCTCCTGTCAGCTTCATGTAGCAGAGCTGGATGCGTCGCGGGACCTCGTGGATTACGCTGGACCTGGAGGGGTATTTGGGGATTTTAATAAAATGGTGAAAGAGGGTGTTATTTTGTCTTTTATTCCAAATAAAGGATTTTTCGTTGTGTGTGTTTATTTACTTTCACTTACAGGGTAATCATGGCAGGTATCTCGGGGAGACGCCTGCCATGATTAACCCCTTATTATCCCGATTGCCACCACACCAAGGCAATTCGGGATGAGCTGGGTAGAGTCCCAGGACTATCACATCTAATGGATGCGGCATTTTTGGGCGGCTGCCTGCTGATATTGTTAGGGTGGTGGACTCCCCATAACGTGGCCCATCCTGACAATACCAGCCTCCAGCCATGTGGCTTTATCCTGGCTGGTATCAAAATTGGGGGGACCGCAGTTTTTTTTATTAGTATTTATTTATTTTACTGCATGATATAGACCCGCCCACCGGCGGCTGTGATTGGTTGCAGTGAGACAGCTGTCGCTCATCGGGGGGGCGTGTCTGACTGCAACCAATCATGGGCGCTGTTGGGCGGGGAAAGCAGGGAATATCAGATTGAATAATGAAGCGGCAGCCATTTTCTAAAGAGGAAAAGCCGATGGAGCTTTGTGACAGCCGTGCAGCGCCGCGCCCGTGATCGGTGAGTAGGAAAGAGAGAGGGATTGTGCTGGGGATGCAGGACGCATGCAAATACACAATGTGCGCACATAGCCTTACTGTGAAAAGCCACGCTTTTAGTGATCGAACCGTTATCGAACGTAACTCGAACAGCCGAACTTGAAGCAAATCGTTCGAGTCCGTGGAACAACTCGAACACGACCAAAATCAGATGAATTTGAAATTGGTGAACCATTTGAATCGAACATCACTCAACTCTAGTAATGACATCAACACCCTATATAAGGTGTGCTTAATTATTAGGCAACTTCTTTTCTTTTGGCAAAATGGGTCAGAAGAGAGATTTGACGGGCTCTGAAAAGTCCAAAATTGTGAGATGTCTTGTAGAGGGATGCAGTAGTCTTGAAATTGCCAAACGTTTGAAGCGTGATCACCAAACAATCAAGCATTTCATGGCAAATAGCCAACAGGGTTGCAAAAATCACGTTGGGCAAAAAAAGGCACAAAATAACTGCCCATGAATTGAGGAAAATCAAGCGTGAAGTTGCCAAGATGCCATTTGCCACCAGTTTGGCTATATTTCAGAGCTGCAGCGTTACTGGAGTATCAAAAAGCACAAGGTGTGCCATACTCAGGAACATGGCCAAGGTAAAGAAGGCTGAAGAACGACTACCTTTGAACAAGAAACATAAGATAAAACGTCAAGACTGGGCCAAGAAATATCTTAAGACTGAATTTTCCAAGGTTTTATGGACTGATGAAATGAGAGTGACTCTTGATGGGCCAGATGGATGGGCCAGAGGCTGGATCAGTAAAGGGCAGAGAGCTCCACTCCGACTCAGACGCCAGCAAGGTGGAGGTGGGGTACTGGTATGGGCTGGTATCATCAAAGATGAACTTGTGGGACCTTTTCGGGTTGAGGATGGAGTGAATCTCAACTCCCAGACCTACTGTCAATTTCTGGAAAATAACTTCTTCAAGCAGTGGTACAGGAAGAAGTCGGTATCGTTCAACAAAAACATGATTTTCATGCAGGACAATGCTCCATCACACGCATCCAACTACTTCACAGCGTGGCTGGCCAGTAAAGGTCTAAAAGATGAAAAAATAATGACATGGCCCCCTTGTTCACCTGATCTGAACCCCATAGAGAACCTGTGGTCCCTCATAAAATGTGAGATCCACAGGGAGGGAAAACAGTACACCTCTCGGAGCAGTGTCTGGAGGCTGTGGTGGCTGCTGCACGCAATGTTGATTGTAAACAGATCAAGCAACTGACAGAATCTATGGATGGTCGGCGGCTGAGTGTCATCAGAAAGAAAGAAAGGTGGCCATATTGGTCACTCATTTTTTGGGGCTTTGTTTTTGCATGTCAGAAATGTTTATTTCTAAATTTTGTGCAGTTATATTGGTTTACCTGGTGAAAATAAACAAGTGAGATGGGAATATATTTGGTTTTTATTAAGTTGCCTAATAATTCTGCACAGTAAAGGCCGCTTTACACACTGCGATATTGGTACCAATATCGCCAGCGTGCGTACCCGCCCCCATCGGTTGTGCGACACAGGCCAACCGATGCCCGTGTCGCACAACATCGCCCGGACCCATCACACGGACTTACCTTCCCTGAGACGTCGCTGTGACCGGCGAACCGCCTCCTTTCTAAGGGGGCGGTTCGTTCAGCCTCACAGCGACGTCACAGCAGCGTCACTAAACCGCCGCCCAATAGAAGCGGAGGGGCGGAGATGAGTGGGACGTAACATCCCGCCCACCTCCTTCCTTCCGCATTGTGGCCGGGAGGCAGGTAAGGTGAGGTTCCTCATTCCTGCGGTGTCACACGGAGCGATGTGTGCTGCCGCAGGAACGAGGAACAACTTCGTTACTGCTGCAGTAACGATATTTGAGAATGGACCCGCATGTCACCGATGAGCGATTTTGCATGTTTTTGCATATGCAAAATGCTCATAGGTGTCACACGCAACGGCATCGCTAAAGCTACCGGATTTGCGTCACAAATTCCGTGACCCCAACGAGATCACTTGAGCAATGTCGTAGCGTGTAAAGCCCGCTTAATAGTTAACTACACAAACAGATATCCTCCTAAGATAGCCAAATCTAAAAAAAACAAACCACTACAACTTCCAAAAATATTAAGCTTTGATATTTATGAGTCTTTTGGGTTGATTGAGAATATAGTTGTTGATCAATAATAAGAAATCCTCTAAAATACAACTTGCCTAATAATTCTGCACACGGTATACAGCACTGTGATAGGAAATTCAGTTGACTGGGAAATACCTGCTAATTTTATAAGTTTTACACATCTCTAAAATTGAGCAGTTTTGTAGTAATACTATTAGTTCAAGACCAAAGTAGAGTTTGAAATCAATAAAATCAGAAGAGCCACATGTAGTGAGCCAAGCACCAAATGAAGTCCCCAAAGCAACAATTAGGAGACCTATCTAGAGCGTGGCATATCTAGTATTACTTAAGGCCCCCATAATGGAGATGAACACATCTTTTGAAATTTGAATTTGCTGATGGCCAAATTATGTCAAAAATTGTGATTCACAGTAAATAAATTTGGGCAAATCGCTGACCATAAGTGCTTACACTCTACGTGTCAGAGACAGAGGACCCTACTGACCATAAGAGCTTACACTCTACAGGAGAGAGAGAGGACCTCGGTGACCATAAGCGCTTAAACTCTTCAGGTCAGAGAAAGAGAACCTTACTGCTCATAAGAGCTTATACTCTACAGGAGAGAGAGGGAACCCCGCTGACCAGTAGAGCTTTTACTCTACAGTCTACAAAAGAAAGAGAACCCCACTGACCATGAGCTTATACTCTACAGGATAGAGGACCCTACTGACCATAAGAGCGTACATTGTATAGGATAAAGGATCCCACTGATCATAGGAACTTAGTCTACGAGAGAAAGAAATGACCTGACCAAAACAGCTTTCAGTCTACAGTCTACAAAAGAGAGAGGACCCTGCTGACTTTAAGAACTTGCACTCTACAGGAAACAAAGAGAGAGGACCCCACTGAGCATAAGAGCTTACACTCTACAGGAGAGAGGGAGAGATGACCCTGCAGACCATAAGAGCTTACACTCTACAGGAGAGAGAGCGCGATGACCCTGTTGATCATAAGAACTTTCAGTCTATAAGAGAAAGAGGACCCTGCTGACCATAAGAGCTTACACTCTACAGGAGAGAAAGAGAAAGGACCCCACTAACCATAAGAGCATTCACTCTACAGGAGAGTGAGAGGACCTTGCTGGCCATAAGAGCTTACACTCTACAGGAAAAGAGAGAGAGGACCTCACTGACCATAAGAGCATACACTCTACAGGAGAGAGAGAGAGAGATTGCATTTTACATTAGAGAGAGAGGACCCCACTGACCATAAGAGTTTACACTCTACACGAGAGAGAGAGGATCCCACTTGGACATGACTATCTGTGACGCCACAGGTACTGACCACCACTCTACAAGGTGTGATAATCCAAAATTGTTCGAGTTTGCGTAAAACCATGAATTTCAGGACATTTGACAAAAACTCAACCTTCCGCAGATCAATCCCTACTCCATACACTGTCACAGTGGCTACTCCAATACCTCCTCAGTGCCACGCTACTCACCACGGTCTCCACAGAGCTTTTCCTTGTGTCAGGTCTCCCTGCTGAGTTCCCTGTTGTATGAGTTCCATTTTGCAGCATTCCTTTCCACTGCTGCTTTTGCATATGGCTTCCATTAGGCCTTAGGGGTTGGGTGTATCCCCTATGACTACCTCAGACTCGAACCCTGTGTGAATACATCCAAGAAAATTTAGCCACGGGATTTATGCATAAATGCTCCTCACCTGCTGGTGCCATAAACGCTTCTTCATGGTGAGCCAGAAACAACTCTTCCAGGTACAAGCCTGCTGGCCTCCTCCAGCCTCTGCCCATTCCTTTCGCTTACTGGCAACATATTGTTATGGACCTCATTAAGGACCTGCCTTCCTCTGTAGGTTGCAACATCATCTGGGTTGAGGTAGATTGGTTCTATAAAATACCTAACTTCATTCCTCTGGCTAGTTTTCCCTCCGCTACTAAGCAAGACGCAGTTCTTCCAGTATCTGTTGTGTCTCCACGGTCTTCCTATTGACATAGTCTCTGATCATAGAGTTCAGCTCACTTCAACGTTTAGGAGCGCTCTGTGCAAGCTGTTGAATATAGAGCTGCATTTTTTCTTTGCTTACCATCCACAAACCTGGGCAAGTAGAACAGATAAATCAGAATCTTGGGAATGACTTTCGCCATTTTATTTCTGCCTGTCAGGATGACTGAGTACATAAGCAGGGATGGTTGACGTTAGGGAGATCAACATCCAACACCGCGGAGACACCATCACGTGTTTCTCAATGAAGTGATTCTAGAGCAATGCCCCCTGGGAAATATTCAAAACAAGAAAGCCTGCGGAGACACCATCACATGTTTCTCAACGCTGGCAGGAAACTAGCCAGGTCTTTCACCGGGATGGCACAACCACGGGAAGGGCAGTCTCCAGTCAAGGAGACCACCTATGGCAAACATGGTATCCATCCACAGACAGCTGTTTCGGGGTGATCAACATCCAACACCGCGCAAACACCATCACGTGCATTGCTCTAGAATCACTGTGTTGAGAAACACGTGATGGTGTCTCCGCGGTGTTGGATGTTGATCTCCCTAAGGTCAACCATCCTTGCTTATGTAGTCTTCTACTAGGCATTGCTCCCACTAGCCAATTTCCTACTCCATACTGATGAGGGGCAAATACCCCGAAACAGCTGTCTGTGGATGGATACCATGTTTGGCATAGGTGGTCTCCTTGAGTGAAGACTGCCCTTCCCGTGGTTGTTCCTTCCCGGTGAAAGACCTGGCTAGTTTCCTGCCAGCATTGAGAAACATGTGATGGTGTCTCCGCAGGCTTTCTTGTTTAAGATGACTGTGTACAACTACTCCCCTGTGGGAGTTTTCCTACAATAACCATATTGGGTAGTCTTCTGGATCATCTCCATTCAACGTGGTATACTCCCAGCATTCTCAAGTGCCCTCTCCAATGTCTGCCCTGAACGGTGTACCAGCAGCTAATACCTTGTACGGCGACTTTCTACAGATCCGACAGATGACTCAGGCTTCACTCCTTAATGCAGTATCTTGGATGAAGGTTAATGCAGACAAGAAGAGAGGGTCGCCGACTGAGTACCTTCCTGGAGATAAAGTCTGGCGGTCATCCCATAGAGCAATTTATCCATAGCACTGGCCTACAGAAGAGGACTGTAAGGCATCCTCATTTTAGCACTGCCCCACTCACCATGGTCCACTAGTGGCTTCTCCTCATGTCAGGTCTCCCTGCTCAGTTGCCTGTTGTAGCACTCCTTTCCACTGCTGCTTCTGCATGTGGCTTCCATTTGGCCACTCTCTGCAGGAATTCAACTCTGCTGTGTCTTGCAGAGATTAGGTTCCTTCACCTATCCTGTGTGAGCAGGGTCTATTTTAGGTAACTCCACCCACCATTCTTTGTCCGAACATGGTTTTTCGACCCAACTTGCTTACCCGTCCTGTCTGACCTTTCCATTCCTGACCTTGGCTTTGTACCTTGACGCTGTGCTGTCTGACCCGACCTTGAACTGTCTAACTATGCCACTGGCTCAACCATCCTGTACCTTGTATCCACGCCTCTGACCCTCTGATCAGATGTTGCAGTCCCGGGGACTGCACTGCAGTGGTACCTGGTGTCTACCAACAGCCCAGAATATCCTCACCATCAGAGGCTCTAGTGAAGACCCGGTAGACACTTAGTCAAGCCCCTCCAGGGTAAACCCGGCCTATGGTGCAGTGGGTCCACACCCACCAGCATGGCATGTTCATCTGACACTCTAATGTGCATGGTAGTACCAGCCAACTAATCATCACAGGAGATGTCTATTTCTCATGTTTGATGTTGGACTGCTGATCACTTTGTTCTCTAATAGATAAGCTGCTGGCAGAGAACAAGCGCTCATGAGAGAGATGGCCGAGATAGCTTTGAGCCAAAAGATCAACCAAAACATCATTCACCAACTGTCATCTAATGTGTAAGGCTGTCATTACTCAACATCAACTCAACTTGTTAATCTTAAAGATGGTTATCCAACACCATTGAGAAAACATGTGCTCCAGCAAGGCAGCGGCTGACGCAGGACTGTCAGTCGGAAGGTGAGTGAGATCTTGTTTTACTGCTGGGATGCAGTATGGCAAATTACAAGTTCAGAGGCAAAAATAATTTCTTTACATATCACTCACCAAACAATTGTTTTTGTTGAAGTCATTCATTTTGATGGAATTTAGATTTTAAACTGCGTATTTCCACCATTACTGGTGCCTTCAGATCCATTTAGATACTGCAATGTGTGTACTCTGTATAGTTGTATCCTTGGTTTCTAATAACAATAGCGGGAAACTATGTCACTTGCAGGATATTGTATTGTCCTCAATCTACTAATGCGTTGAGCTGTCACAAAAGAGTCGAGTGCACATTGAACTACTCAAGGATTCAAACTGAACAGGATTACAACCATAGGAGAAGCTCTGACCTCCGTCAATTTGAGAATTCAGGTTTCTTCTGACTGATGCCTGAACTTTGTTTTATCAGCCTTAATAACTACATAACAATATTGTGTAAGACGTGTGACCTATATTTTAGAGTAATGGATGGATTTAGGTACTTAATGTTTTTAACAATTTTATCACAATGCCATAAAGTGATCTCCCACCCTTCCTCATGAACACTGCTGTATGGAAATAATATTGGAGACTTGTTCTCTGTATTCAGTCAGTCTCTGATTATCTAATACTAGCTGTAGAACCCTGCATTGCCTGGGATAGTAATGGTCTCTCTGTCTCTCTCCCAGTCTGTCTTATTCTGTCTGTCTCTATCTCTTTGTCTGTCTCTGTCTCTTTCCCTATCTGTCTGTCTATCTCTTTTCCTGTCTATCTCTCTATCTCTTTCCCTGTCTGTCTGTCTCTTTCCCCGTCTGTCTCTGTCTCTTTCACTATATGTCTCTCTATGTCTTTCCCTGTCTGTCTCTTTCCCTATCTGTCTGTCTATTTCCCTGTCTGTCCCTGTCTGTCTCTTTCCCTGTCTGTCTCTTTGTCTTTGTCTACCTGTTTCTGTCTGTCCTTTTGTTTGTCTGTCTGTCTCTTCCTGTCTCTGTATCTTTTCCTGTTTGTATCTTTTCCTGTTTGTATTTTTTCCTGTCTGTCTCTTTCCCTGTCTGTCTCTTTCCCTGTCTGTCTGTCTCTTTCCCTTTCTGTCTCTTTACCTGTCTGTCTGTTTCTTTGTCTGTTTGTCTCTTTGTCTGTCTATCTGTCTCTGTCTGTCTGTCTCTGTCTGTCTGTCTCTTTCCTTGGCTGCATTGTGACACGCCAACATTCTTCTGAAGTTCTGGCTGCATTGTGACTCAGCTCCATTGACTTTAATAGAGGCAGGTTTTTGGCAAATAACTGTAAAGCGCGGGGTTAATATTTCCCCTCAAAATATAGTCTATGATGTTCCATAAGTCAAATGAGGCTTCAAATTTCATGATTGTAAATGCGATGGTGTGTATTCCTTTAGTGGACATACATACATACATACATACATACATTTTGTGAATGTCAGTTATGCTTTTGCTGCTGTAAGGCTCCCTCTTGTGGCCAGGAATGGTTTGGACAGAGACCAGGTGTGCTGGAGCAATGGGCGTTTCCATTGCTAACTCTCTGCCTATTTAAACCTTGGTCTGCTAGCAGTCTGAGCCGGTTGTCATTTGTTCTTTAGTTTACCAACCTTCTCATCTTCCTTCAGACCACATCTACCCCAAATAAGTGCTTTGTTCTTTCGTATGTTGTTTTGTTCTTTTTGTTCTTATCTGGGTTTGTCATTTACTGTGGTTATTGTCAGTTTATTTGCATGTAGGAATCTTCCCTCTCGGTTGCTTAGCTGGGAAGCTCCCTGCAGCTATGTTTGGAGTATTGCTCCTATAAGTCCATGTGTTTGTTGCTTCTTGAATTTGTAATTGTTCCTGTTTTCTGTTCATTGGTTTGACAAGAGCACCTGATATAGGACGGAGTTCAGATCGTGCAATCTGAGGACTTTTTGTACTATCAGGTATTTGGATTTTTGTAGGGTTTTTCTCTGGCCACCATCAGCCCCTTTCCTATACTTTCCTATTTAGTCAATGGGGCCTCACCTTTGCTAATCCTATCATCCATCTGTGTATTGTGTTTTCCTATATCACCGTAGTCTTTGAATGTGGGGGGCTTGCCATACCTTTGTGGTTTATTTCTGAGGCAGAGAGTTATTCATCCTTCCTTCCTTTAGTATAGTTAGTTCTCCGGCTGGGTTCGCGGTGCATAGGATGTTAGTTCACCCCTCAGCTACTTCTAGTGTTGATGGTTAGTAAGGTGATGGCGGCCAGATTAGTTGCCAATGCTCTTGTCACCTTTTTTTGCCAATGATCTATTGTGATCTTCCATGGTTCCGGGTCATAATACATACATACATACATACATACATGTGTGTGTGTATATGTGTGTGTATGTCCACTAAAGGAATCCACACCGTCGCATTTACACTCGCAACATTTTGCACAGACACCTCACTTAACTCAGGGAATGTCATAGACTATCTCTTCAGTGGAAAATTTAACTCTGCGCTTTACAGTTATTCACAAAAAAAAACCTGCTTACATTAAAGTTAATGGATCTGGGAGCAAAAGGTCATTAATTAATATGTTTGAGGTAAAATGATTTCTGTGGAGAGACGGATAGAGAGAGAGACAGACAAAGCAAGAGAAAGACAGAGATAGAGTGAGACAGGCAGAGAGAGACAGAGAGAAAGAGAGACAGACAAAGCGAGAGACAAAGAGAGGGAGAGAGAGAGAGACAGACACACACAGAGACAGACACAGAGACACACAGTGACATATAAACAGACACACACAGAGACACACAAAGAGGCAGAGACAGAGCAGGAGACAGACAGACAGAGAGGCAGAATGACAGAGAGGCATAATGAGACAGAGGGAGAAAGAGACACACAGAAAGAAACAGCCAGATGGGGAGACAGACAGAGAGAGAGAGACCATCAGAGAGAGATATAAACCATCAGAAAGGGAGACAGACAGAGAGGGAGAGAGCAAGAGTGGGAGATTGAGACAATAGGAAAGAGGGAGCGTGAGAGAGACAAAGAGACACTTTGTAGTTGCCGGGGATAGTAACTGCTAGTTGTAACATAAAAGCATGCCATTGTCTTTGTCTAAATGTATATCTATATATAGGTGGTACAGGTCATCCACATGATGCCAGAACACAAGGTATCCAGTAGAACATTTGTGATGCCCTGGCGCCGCCAGATGGTAACACACCAAATAGGCCCTGCACAACACCTTCCCTCACAGGGTTACACCAGCCAACAAAACCCTAGTCACCCCCCCAGGGAAGGATAGGCACACCAGTGGGCGGGACCAGGCGGAAGGAAAACGCCCACCTAGGGTCTAGAGAACCCGGGGCGGGAAAAGAGTGACTGGATTTTGGAGTTTGCAGTTGGAGATTGGAGTTGACAGTTGGAGTAGGAGAAAGTGAAGTTCAAGTGCAAGCCAGAGAGGAGAGCCGTCGTGGTTGGAGCCCTGGCGTGCTGGCTAGGTGGCAGACGGTGGTCCGTGTCTGTCAGGAGATGGGAAAATGGCTGCCGGAGATCTGAGGTGGACCGGGACAGGGTTGGAGCCCGCCGCTACCGACACCGGAGAGCCGACCTGGAAAACGTGCACAGAGGGGGTACCTGGACCCTGAAGCAGAGACCGGAACAACTAACTTTGTTAATTAACCAGCTGAGGACAGGATTACAGGTCCTGTTCCCACCAAAAGTCCCAAAAGAGCTGACCAGTAGCCCACCGCTGGGGATAGGGCATCCGCCAGGGCCCATTGATCCCAAGGGTCTGCGTCTGCGGGCAAGGCTCCCACCCGTAGTTCTGGGAGCGGACTCCCATGTTTTATACCGAGAAGTCTAAAGAGAACTAAAATAGTGCAGAGGAAAGTGACACAGACCATCACCCCGGGTGAGGGACCAGAATACACCCGGCCGTGGAGCTCCGGCCACTGACACCTTGGTTTACCACAGGACTCGTGTGATTTCTTTGACTGTGAGTACACTAACATCCCCCGGTCTAACCGGGCGCGCCGGCCCCTGCAGCCACCATCCTCAGCACAGAGACACTGGGCCTCGGAGCATCCACCCCTACCCACGGAGGGTTAAAACAACTAGCTGCCATTCCAACGCCCCGGGTGCTCCCCAATAGTAGCGGTGGTCCCCCAAATTACCATACACCGTGGGTGGCGTCATGGACAATATAGAAAATCCCACATACAAACATCCCCTATTTTATTCTGAGTGTCCGCGAGACCCTCGGGTCTGGAGACCCCTCGAGCCACACACCGTAGATCCTGATCCGAGCAGCCCGGCTGCTGGCTTGGGGCTGCACACATTGCTCCATCATGCTGCCTCTTCTGGCTTGTCTTACTTCCCTAATACATCCTTATGACCTGTTGTCCCCTCGGTAAGTGACCCACACGTACCGGAATGATTACATGGTGTAAAAATTCTGGGTATGGAATTGAAATAAGAGCAAGTTGACTGGACTTTTCGGTGGCAGCAAGTTTAGCCCATCGCTAAGATGGTGGAGGCTGTGCAGTCTGTGGCATTTATTCATAAGTTACAGGCTGACTTGGACAAACTGAGTGTTTGGGCATCCACTTGGTAGATAAGGCTCAATGTTGATGTCATGGTTCTTATTCGTGGTGCTCTGCTCTCCAGCAGAGCCAACGCCCTGTTTTGTATCTTACGCCGGTGGACAGGTGGTTCCCGTCCTTGGTTCCTGTGCTGGTGTTGGGAGGGGCCTCTCTCCAGGTGCCTTGTTCTGGGTCTGCTTCATTAGGGAGCAATCTCACCCAGAACACCACCAGTTATAGTTCCTGCCTCCAGTAAGGGCTCTGGCTTTCGTGTGTGCTTTGATCTTGTCCTCCTACCCCTGACCTGTTGTTACCCCTCCCATCCCGTGTCCCTGACTCTGACGTTGGTCCCTGGCTCCTGACCTTTGGCTTATACCCTGACCTCGGCTCTGCTTTCCACCCGTGTACATACGTGATTTCCTGGATTCTGACCTCTGGCTTGTGTTCTGACCTCAGCCATGCTTCATCCCTGTGCTCCATACGTGATCTCCTGACCTCCGGTTTGTTTGACTTCCCCGTCACTAGTTACATCTGGTGACACCTAGTGGTAGTTCATCACAGTTGATGAATGGAAATGTATGCATCTGGGTATTAAAAACCTGAGGACACGATATGGCCTTGGGGAATTAAAACTAGGAGAGTCACTTGTAGAGAAAGATCTAGGTGTATTTGTAGATCACAGGCAAAATAACAGCCTCCAATGTCAATCATTGGCTTCAAACACCAGGAGGATATTGTCATTTATTAAAAGAGGCATAGACTTGTAGGACAGGAACTAATATTAATAAGGAATATGCGATTCAGTTCTGGGCACCAGGTCATAGAAAGGATACCCTGGAGATATGAGAAAAGATAGAAAAGATACAAAGAAGAGCCACAAAACAGATAAGGGGCTTGGAGGAGCTTAGTTATGAGGAAAGATTAAAAGAATTACATTTATTTAGTCTTGAAAATTGACAACTAAGGGAGGACATGATCAACTTGTACAAGCACATAAATGGCCAGTACAAGAATTATGGTCAAAAGCTGTTTTATGTAAAATTCCTTCAAAAGACAAGCAAGCACACCCTCGATCTGAAGAAATAAAGGTTCAGTCTCCAGAGGAGACAACGCTTTTATAGCATGAGAGCCTAATCTGTGGACTAGTCACCACAGGAACTGACCACAGCGGGAACCATCGCTGGTTTTCAAAAAAAGGCTTAGATGCTTTTTTTTAAGAAAATATCATACTTCTTGCTATACATGTGTAAATATCCACTTCTGAATGCTGATCAAGTCAATGTACACTCTGGATCAAGAGGTTTGCTCTTTTAAAGCAGACTGAATCATGTATTATGGTTGTATCTATCCCCGTTCACTTTATCCTCTCCAATCCCTCTGCTGAACTTAATGGATGTAGGGTTTTTTTTTTTAATTATACTATGTATCTACACAACTATGACATTGCAAATACACAACTGTGACATTGACCCTTTCACATCTTTGCACTTTCTGGTACCTACTATTTGGTGCAGACTTCCCAACCTTGGACATACCGGTACATCATGGCGATTGCACAGACACAGTAGCTGTGCCCGTGTGTTCGCTGCCAGGATCTCTGCTTACAAGACGGGTGATCCACATCCTCACAGATAGGGATGGACCCCGCAATGTCCCTGTATCACTGCAGTCTTCCTCGTTTTTGGAGACTAGGGACAACTTGAAGACTGGAGCCCCTTATCTCTGTCTGGGACTCTGCATTTAATGCCAGTGTTCTGCTAGCAGCTCTGCTGCAGTTCAGGTCAGCTGCTGCTGCTGCTTTGTAGCCACACCCCTTGTAATTAAATAGGTTTCCCAGCAAGCTTTGCTGATTATACAAAACCATTTGTATGATAGCCACCTTGGTGGAAGGAGCTGCTGTGGATTAACCTGATGTCGTACCCTCTTAATTTTGGTTGTTTATCCCCTGGTTGTTTCCCCTACCCTCGTCTTATATGGTTAAGGACACACGAGCATTATTGTGAGTGCATCGCATGACACTCAACTCCCGCTCTGCTGCGAGTGTAAGCCGAGTGTCATGCCACTGTGCTACGATCCTGAGATCGCAGCACAGTTGCGGAGGAGAGGGAGGGATTAATCTTCCTATCTCCACCATTATCAGCTCATGCGTACTTTGTACTGCACTCCGGTATAATGCGAGTGCAGTTAAATATTTCTCTTGCACCCATAGACTTGTATGGCTGCAAGTGAAAATCAATCGCATTCCACCCGCAGCATGCTACAATTGTTGTCCCGGTCTAATTAAGGCTGAGAAAAAAATTGCTCATGGGAGCGGCCCCATAGAGTCAAATTGGTCTGAGTGGAATTTGACTTTTTATCGAATTCCACTCTATGTGTGTCCTTGGCCTTAGTACAGCAGTGGGTCTAGTGAACCTCACCCGCCTCTCACTGGTCATGGCCTATATAGGGTCTCCCAGGGTCTCAGGGTGTCACTCAGCGAAAGTTACAGAGACTGTATAGGGACTGGCTAGCAGAGTAGTGACAGCTACAGGTGAGGATAGCAGGTGTCCCATCTACCTTCTCACTAGTGTAACGGGGTGCCAGGGGTGCCTCCGGCCTTGTAGTCGTGGCCCTCGCTATCAGGCTTACCCCTGGTTCCACCGTCACTATGGGGACAGGAGATGACTTGGTGGGGCAGAGTGTGGTGGTGGCGTAGATGTTCTCCGGCGCACAAACACTCTTCAGGCAGGGTACAATGCAAGGAACAAACATTCTTTTATTCTTCACAGATAAAAAAAAACAAAGCAATCCGGTCAGCAATAGATCTGGCAGATGACAATTTCTGTGGAGCTGGGGACAACCTGTCCAAACGCACCCTCTGGTGGGGCTATGCCCTAAGTACTCCACTTCCGTCGGGCACCCACTCTTCAGCCAAGCATACACCGGACCCACACCGGCAGAATAGGCTCTGAGGTTGCGTCCACCTCCTTATCTCCGGTGTCCCCTGCTGTTCCGCTCACACACTCTGCCTGACGTGCACACACTGCTGTCCCGGATGCTACTTCTCACAAAGTCCCAAACAAAGCCACAAAGGTGCTGAAACGCTTTCTTAGCTGGGGGAAGCCTGTCCTTGCGTCCCCTCCAGTGGGGATGTGCCTGACTACTCCACTTCGTCCGGCTCCCACTTCTGGCTACCCACAGCCCGGACCCACACCGGACTGCTTCACACTATGAGGTTCCGCCCGCTCCTTTTCTCACCGGCTTCCCTGATTTCCAGCTCCCACACTCTGCCCCGGCTCTGCTGCTCCGCTCCTGTCCCCGAGACAACTGCTCCCTTGATCTAATCTTTTCCTCACACCCTTGCTCTCTCCTCCCCTTGTCTCTGCCGGCTCCTCCTCCCCACTGTGGTGACAGCCGTCCCACCCGGCCACTAGGGGTACCCTAACACAATGCACATGCACATACAAATAAAACATTTTTATTAATAACATTTCCGGGTTAACTATGCTCCCTTTTGCAGGGGGTCTGCTCACCCACTGCATACCTCCCCTCTTAAAACCCGAGCCTCCCGGCAAGGCTCTTAAACACATAAACACATAAAAACCTTTTGGGTCAGTCCTCCACAGCGGCACCAGTTCAGCGGCGCTCCCGGTCTTGGATAGCGCCCGGAGGCTCAACAGCGCTCCCGGTCTTAGATGGGCGCCCGGAGGCTTCGATAGCGCTCCCGGTCTTTGCTGAAGGTGCCCGGAGGCTTCAAGAGCGCTCCCGGTCTTTGCTGGAGGGCAACAGGCCCGTCAACGTTAAAGAAACTTCTGCCGGCTGAACGGCGCCGGACTTAAACAACAGATCAGCAGTGGTGACTTACTCTGGGGGCCAGGCCCGCTTCCATTCTTCCGCTTGAGCCTGTATGTATGCCCCCAGCGATTGTCCCGGCTGCCGACGGATCCTCTGGAAGGACACAGGGGCGTAGGGTGGCTCCACGGGCGCAGTTGCTGCAGCTCCTCTCGGTGGTGAAGGTGTCCCTGCCCCTGCCAATCTTGCTGGTAACGGCGGCGGTGTCAATGCTGAGGCTGGAGGAAGTGGAGGCGGGTCTTCGTTTCCCGCTCTTGAACAGACTCCACCCCAAGCCCCACGCATCATCTCGACTCCTCCGCTGAGGTACTTCTTTTTCCTTTTCTTCGTCTTCAATGCCCTGGAGCTGGCGCCTCCCCTCTTTGGGCGGAGTACTCTGTCCTTTTCCTTCGGCGCCGGCCAGCCCCAGGCTCTTCTTTTGGCGCCAATTTTGCGCGCGCTTTCTGTGTCTTCCCAGACAACGGCCATCTTGCCGCCATCTTGTGCCCGGTCCTTCACCTCAGGCACTGTTTCTTCTTCCCACCCTGGGACTGTAAATCTTCGCTGAGAGTCCGGATCAGGGGCCCTCGGCACCACTTGGTCTCCATCTTCTTGGAGCGGGTCCCCTTGCATACGATCCGGATCCTGCCGACTACGCCACATGTAACGGGGTGCCAGGGGTGCCTCCGGCCTTGTAGTCGTGGCCCTCGCTATCAGGCTTACCCCTGGTTCCACCGTCACTATGGGGACAGGAGATGACTTGGTGGGGCAGAGTGTGGTGGTGGCGTAGATGTTCTCCGGCGCACAAACACTCTTCAGGCAGGGTACAATGCAAGGAACAAACATTCTTTTATTCTTCACAGATAAAAAAAAACAAAGCAATCCGGTCAGCAATAGATCTGGCAGATGACAATTTCTGTGGAGCTGGGGACAACCTGTCCAAACGCACCCTCTGGTGGGGCTATGCCCTAAGTACTCCACTTCCGTCGGGCACCCACTCTTCAGCCAAGCATACACCGGACCCACACCGGCAGAATAGGCTCTGAGGTTGCGTCCACCTCCTTATCTCCGGTGTCCCCTGCTGTTCCGCTCACACACTCTGCCTGACGTGCACACACTGCTGTCCCGGATGCTACTTCTCACAAAGTCCCAAACAAAGCCACAAAGGTGCTGAAACGCTTTCTTAGCTGGGGGAAGCCTGTCCTTGCGTCCCCTCCAGTGGGGATGTGCCTGACTACTCCACTTCGTCCGGCTCCCACTTCTGGCTACCCACAGCCCGGACCCACACCGGACTGCTTCACACTATGAGGTTCCGCCCGCTCCTTTTCTCACCGGCTTCCCTGATTTCCAGCTCCCACACTCTGCCCCGGCTCTGCTGCTCCGCTCCTGTCCCCGAGACAACTGCTCCCTTGATCTAATCTTTTCCTCACACCCTTGCTCTCTCCTCCCCTTGTCTCTGCCGGCTCCTCCTCCCCACTGTGGTGACAGCCGTCCCACCCGGCCACTAGGGGTACCCTAACACAATGCACATGCACATACAAATAAAACATTTTTATTAATAACATTTCCGGGTTAACTATGCTCCCTTTTGCAGGGGGTCTGCTCACCCACTGCACTAGCACCAGAGCCCACAATTGTAATTGTATTCCCAGTGTCTCCTTCTTGTTTGTGGTGTTGTTGTTGTTGTGTGTTTTTCATTGGTCTTCAGATGGTCTGAACACGCTTGCCACGCTTGTTGCGTGATACCCTGGCTGTTTAACCCCCTAAATACTGTGATTGATATCAATCTAGGTATTTAGAGGGCTTGGAGAAGGCTCACTCTCCAGTCAGAATGGTGCCCCCACAACATCATTGTGAGGGCCTGATCATTGCTTTGTTGACTTTAGGCGACCAAACTATGGCAAGCCTCTGAGACCAAGCCAGAAGCAAATTCTCAGAGGCTTCTGTCAATAATGAACTGGCTACTATAGTGTATTGCAATGCTGGTGTTTTCCAGGGACAAAATCGTCCGTACACCCGTAGATGAATTCCCAGAGGAGAGTATTTTCTAAAATTTGGTAACTTGAGGAGGTTTCTGCTTTTCGGGCACTTAGCAGCTCACTAAATGTCCACAAACTACTCTAGGAAAATTTGTGCTCCAAAAGTCAAATGGCGCTCTTTCCCTCCTGAGCCCTGCTGTGTTGCGAAGCAGTACTGTACAATCACATGTAGGGTATTTCCATTATCAGAAGTAATTATGTAACACATTATAGGGCCTTTTGTTTATCTATTTCCCTTGTGAAATTGGAAATCTGGGGTTAAAACTGCATTTTAGTGGTAAACATGTTTTTGTTCACCACCCAATAGTATAAGATTTTGTAACACACCTGTGCTGTTAGTATGATCACTGCACCCATAGATAAATTCATTGAGGGGTGTAGTTTATCAAATGGGATCACCTGTGAGCTTTTCTCCTGTTTTGGCACCTCAGGGGCTCTTCAATCTATTTGAGCCAAAATGAAGCTCCAAAGTTCAACAAGCGCTCCTTCCGAAGAAAGCCATGCTCCCAAACAGTAGTTTTCTACCACATATGGGGTATTGCCATACTCAACAAATTGTACTGTGCATGTTCTCCTCTTATCATTGTGAAAATGAAAGATTTGGGATTTAAAGCAACATGTTTGTGGTAAAAATGTTTGTGGTAAAAAAAAATTTTTCATTTTCACCGCTCAATGCTATAAAATTCTTGATCAAAAATAATATCTGGAACACCATACTGAGTCTGAACTTCATACGTTCATGGCAGTAATGCAGATTCCATTTTTCATACCTTCATTCTTACATATAGCTATTGGATTTTTCATGTCAGTATTCACACAGCAGTTTCTGCTTTTCATATATTCCCCTCACATAGTCACTGGTGTGCATACCTTATCTCTATATAGTGTAGATTTTTTAGTTTTTTTGCACCCAGTTCAGACTCAGAATGGTGTTCCAGACGTTATTTTTGATTAATTTGTAGTCTTTCGTTTGTGAACCCGGCCCCACCCAAGCCAGTCCACATTATACGTGTCGTGGGCGGAGGAGGGGACGCTGCGCTCTCCCACTGCTCGGGTCCGGCTGCTGCTGCTGCTCGGTGGCTCGAGCCATGGGCCGGATCCCGGGGACTCGAGCGGCGCTCCTCGCCCGTGAGTGAAAAGGGGTGGTTTGGGTTTTAGGGATATTGTCCGTGACGCCACCCACGGTTGGTGATTTTGTGGACACCACCGCTGCTCTGGATGGGGATCCCGGGAGCGGTGACAGGGAGCAGCTTTGTTGTTAATTCTCCCCTCCGTGGGTAGGGGAGGTTGGTTGTCCCGGGGCCCGGTGATGGGGTAGGGATGGATGACAGGCGGGTTGCGGGACCTGATGAGGTGCAGGGACGCGGGGGCAGCGCTATGCCGCACGGCACGGTGGTACTCACTCAGCCCAATGATGAGGACACAGTTCACGGTAAAACAAGCGGCTGGATGGACGGGTCCCTCGGACGGCTGCGGTGTTGTTGCTCCTGGCAGGTTAGCGGTGAATGTCTTTTTCCTGCACCTACGCTGTCTGTACGGTTCCAATGGGTTCCCACCGGTAACCCGCTCCCAGACTTGGATATGGGCCGGAGGAGCCCCTTTTGCCCGCAGGCGCTGGCCCTGAGAAACTGTTGCCTTGGCGGTGGCGGTGTCTCCCTTACTAGGTTGGACTGTTGCCTTCTGTCGGGACTTGACTGTTTGGAAACCCAGGAGGTCCCCTTCACTAACGGATTCGGCAAATTCACGGCGACTCCTAGCCTTGCCGGGGTCCGAAAAGCCCCTGTCACTGGTGCTGGCTTCTCTTTGTGTACCGGTCCGGTACCGCCGGGCCACCACCCGTCCACGGTCCTTACGGTAGACTCCAATAGGCCACTCCTGCAGACGGTCACCACCGTCTGCCAACCTTGCTGTCTCGCCCGGGCCACACACCCGGACGCTGTCAGTCAGTTGCTCTCTAACTACTTCACTTCTGCTCACTTTCACCTCCAACACTCATCTAACTGTTTTCCCGCCTCCAGGACTGTGAACTCCTCGGTGGGCAGGACCAACCGCCTGGCCCACCCCCCTGGTGTGGACATCAGCCCCTGGAGGAGGGCAACAAGGGTTTTGTGTCTGACTCTGATGTGCCTGCTGGGAGTGTGGGGTGTTGTGGTGTTGTTCTCTGTGGCCCCTGGCTTGTCCAGGGCGACACATACACATAAATAGCCTGGGTCTCAGCTTCCCATACACGGTAGGTTTTTTAACTGCATGAGAGGACACACACTAGCTAGGGACCCCAACGTAGAGAAATACTTTGGCGTAGTGTTGGGGCTCTGTTGCATTGATCAATTCAATAGCTACATTTCTCTTTATTCATACGTTCATGGCAGTAATGCAGGTTCCATTTTTCATACCTTCATTCTTACATATAGCTATTGGATTTTTCATGTCAGTATTCACACAGCAGTTTCTGCTTTTCATATATTACCCTCACACAGTCACTGGTGTGCATACCTTCTCTCCATATAGTGCTATAAAATTCTGTGAATTATTTTAGGGTTCAAGGTGCTCACCAAACATTTAAAGTTCCTTGAGGGGTTTAGTTTCCAAAATTACGTCACTTGTGGGGGGTTTCCACTGTTTAGGCACCTCAGGAGCTTTACAAACCCAGCATAGCCTCGGCTAACGATTCCAGACAATTTTGCACTGTAAAAGTCAAATGGCGCTCCTTCCCTTCCAAGCCCTGTCATACACCTAAACAGTAGCTTGCCACCCCATATGGGATATCTGTGTACACAGGAGAAATTTCTCAATAAATTGTATAGTATATTTTCTGCTGCTACCCTTGTGAAAATGAAAAATTTGGGGCTAAAGTAAAAATTTTGTGGGAAAAAGTAAAATTGTCCTTTTCTCTTTCCACATTGCTTTATTTCCTGTGAAGCACCTAAAAGGTTAATAAACTTCTTGCATGTGGTTTTGAGCAGTGTGAGGGGTGCAGTTTTTAGAATGGTGTCACTTTTGGGTATTTTCTGTCACCTAAGCTTCTCAAAGTCACTTTAAATGGGATGTGGTCTCTAAAAAAAATGGTTTTGAAAATTTTGTTGGAAAA
The DNA here is from genome assembly GCF_048569485.1 of Anomaloglossus baeobatrachus. Lineage (NCBI taxonomy): Eukaryota > Metazoa > Chordata > Amphibia > Anura > Aromobatidae > Anomaloglossus > Anomaloglossus baeobatrachus. The sequence continues at coordinate 653,742,909 of NC_134355.1, forward strand.
AATAGAAATTACTGATAAACTTTTAACCCTCCTAAAAAAAAAAAAAAAAAAAGGTGATGTATCAAAAATTGTGCTGATGTCAAATAGACGTGTGGGAAATTTTATTGATTAACTATTTTGTGTGACGTAACTCTCACATCTAAGGGCATAAAAATTTAAATTTAAAAAAAAATTCTACATTTTCACCAAATTTTCAATATTTTTACAAATAATTGCAAAGAGTATCATTCTAATATTCATCACTATCATCAAGTAAATTGTGCCACAAAAAAACATTCTCAGAATCACTGGGAACCGTTGAAGCGTTCTAAAGTTAACTCTGGAACTGGTCAGGATTGAAAAAATTGGTCTGGTCAGGAAGGTGAAAACAGGCTGGGGGTGAAGGGGTTAAAAGATGGTGATGTGATTTCTTTCATCCTGAGTGTACAAGGCTGTATTTAGCTGACCTGTTATAGTACAAGCTTCAGGCGCCTCCCATTTATCTTCTCAGGGGGATCTAAAATTTGCAGCTTCATTTTTCGTCTCCTCTGTTAAATCGCACCATTCACCAAGATATTCCTATATAACCTATATAGTGCTATACTGGCACTATCAGGCTGATTCTATACATACCTTTAGTTGTCAGCCAGGATGTATTGGATTTGAAACACAAGCAAGTAAAGTTTGTAAAATGAGCAGCTTATTGAGTGGCAGCAGCTGCCGATCAGCTGATAGCTGGGGTGGGTATTCATAGTGATTTCCGCCCTTCTGCCTGTTGTTCCTCTCCCTATCTGTTATTTATGCTAATTCAATTATTGAATCATTTTACTAAGTGACTAGAAGGACCTGTGCTGATGTCTAACCATGTGACAGGCGCGCATCAAAGTACTGTAGTGCGCCTGGAGCTCAATGCTGGCGTGTGTGCATAACGTAGGACGTGTCCTGCACTCAGGCTTCAGTAGAAGGAGGGTAAAGATGGCCAAAAGAGGGGGCGCCGGTACTGGAGAACGGAGACACCCATCCGACCCATCTGCTCCGCAGCGACTGTTTAGGTTAGTATTATAAAGTGATTTATATGTTCTACACTGCGGCCTGGGCTCTTATATACAGCATGTTAGAATGCTGTATATAAGAGCCCACTGGTGGTGGCCGCAGCTTATAGGGCCCAAATCTGGTGACAGGTTTCCTTTAACAGTTAGGGGTACTTTGCACGCTGCAACATCGTTTGCATCGGCTAGCGATGCCGAGCGCGTTAGTACCCGCCCCCGTCGCACATGCAATATCTTGTGATAGCTGCCGTAGCGAACATTATCGCTACGGCAGCTTCACACGCACTTACCTGCCCTGCGACATCACTCTGGCTGGGGAACCGCCTCCTTCCTAAGGGGGCGGGTCGTGCGGCGTCACAGCAACGTCACACGGCAGGCGGCCAATGAAAGCGGAGATGAGCGGGACGTAAACATCCCGCCCACCTCCTTCCTTCCGCATTGCCGGTGGAGGTAGGTAAGGAGATGTTCCTCGCTCCTGCGGCTTCACACACAGCGATGTGTGGTGCCACAGGAACGAGGAACAACATCGAATCTCCTATTGGTGCGACATTATGGAAATGTCTGACACTGCACAGATCACCGATTTTCGACGCTTTTGCAATCGTTTATCGGCGCATGTAGGCTTTACACGTTGCGACGTCGCTACCGGCGCTGGATGTGCGTCACTTTCGATTTGACCCCGACGATATCGCAGTAGCAATGTTGCAACGTGCAAAGTACATCTTAGTGTAAATAAGTAACTGATGTTGCTTGTCTTTGTGCTCATAGTAATTAATGCAGTACGTTATTGTTTGGTAACAGCACCGCCTGTTGAGGATTTTTTGGTTCAGTTTGCAAGGTATTATGGGAAGTCCCAGGATGCATTGTGGTTTGTATGTCAGAGGGTTCGGCTGTCATTTTTATCTTCCCTTTTGATGAGAGAACATGTTATATGCTCATCTGTATCTTTTTGCACATTAAAGCCCCCAACACACGCTTCAATATATCTCACAATCCGTCGTTGGGGTCAAGTTGTAAGTGACGCACATCTGGCATCGTTAGTGAGGTATCTGCGTGTGACATCTACGTGCGATCAGGATTGAACGCAAAACCGTTGATCGCAAACACATCGTATCTTTGTCTAGAATTGAGCGTTGTGTTGCACGAACCTAGTCAATTGTAACGTGTGACATCCCTCATACGATTTTGGTGTCTGAGGCTATGTGCGCAGGTGTGCGCTCTGCACCGCAGCTTAAAAAAGGTCCGCTTCAGAGCGCAGCTGAAAAGCTGCGTTCTGAAGCGCCTCACAATGTCTGTCATTCACTAATCTCTGTCAGTCGGTCACTATCTCTGTCCCTCTCTCTCTGTCCATGTCAGTCTATCCCTCTTACCCCCTCTCTCATACTCACCGATCCCCGATCACCGGCGCGGCACTGCACGGCATTCACACTGCTCCGGCGGCTTTTACTGTTTTGAAAAAGCCGGCCGCCCATTAAACAATCTTGTATTCCCTGCTTTCCCCGCCCACCGGCGCCTATAATTGGTTACAGTGAGACACGCCCCCACGCTGAGTGACAGGTGTCACATTGCACCCAATCACAGCAGCCGGTGGGCGTGTCTATACTGTGCAGTGAAATAAATAATTAAATAATTTAAAAAAACGGCGTGCGGTTCCCCCCAATTTTAAAACCAGCCAGATAAAGCCATACGGCTGAAGGCTGGTATTCTCAGGATGGGGAGCCCCACGTTATGGGGAGCCCCCCAGCCTAACAATATCAGCCAACAGCCGCCCAGAATTGCCGCATACATTATATGCGACAGTTCTGGGATTGTACCCGGCTCTTCCCGATTTGCCCTGGTGCGTTGGCAAATCGAGGTAATAAGGAGTTATTGGCAGCCCATAGCTGCCAATAACTCCTAGATTAAACATGTCAGGCGTCTCCCCGAGATTCCTTCCATGATTAATCTGTAAATTACAGTAAATATAACACACACACCCGAAAAATCATTTATTAGAAATAAAAACACAAACATATACCCTGGTTAACCACTTTAATAAGCCCGAAAAAGCCCTCCATGTCCGCCGGAATCCAGGATGATCCACCATCGCTTCCAGCGCTGCTGCATGGAGGTGACCGGAGCTGCAGCAGACACAGCCGCTCCTGTCACCTCCTTAGGGGCAGCATCAGGGCCAGGCTGTTTGGGCGGGGGGAAGAGCGGAAGCCGTTACCGTTAATAAAAGACTACCGTTTAGTAACGTTAAAGTACTGTGCCTCCCGTTATGGGAAGTTTTATAAAGAAATGCATATGTTGATGTTTATATGTTTTCTACTTTTTGCAGTTTAAAAAAAAAAAGAAAATAAAACCGGTGATGGATGGGCAGCCCGCGGACGGTCTGTGTTTAACCAAGGGGGAATGTGGTGCCCTGGACAAGCCAGGACGTCACAGGTACTGCAACAACACACCCCACACTCCGGTTAGGAACATCAAGGTCAGACACAAATCCTTGTTGCCTCCCTCCAGGGGCTGATGTCCACACCAGGTGGGGTGGAGCCAGGCGGTTGGCTCCTCCCACTGAGGAGTTCACAGTCCTGGAGGCGGGAAAAGGGAGCAGTTCAGTTTGGAGTGGAGTTGAGGAGAGTGGTAGTTGAGGAGCTGACTGACCGTGTCCGGGTACGTGGCCCGGGCACCTAAGAGCAAGGTTGGCAGACGGTGGTGACCGTCTGCAGGAGAGGCTGATTGACGCACAACCGTAAGGACCGGGGACGGGCGGTGGCCCGCCGGTACCGGATCGGGAAGCGAAGAGAATCCAGCACCATCCGGCAGAGCCTATGGACCCCGACCAGGCTTGAAGTCGCCGTTAAACCGGTCAAATCCGTCAGCAACGGGAACCTCCGGGGTTTCCCAGCAGTAAAGACCCGACTGAAGGCAACCGCTCAACCGTGAAGGGAAATACAGCTACCGCCACAGCTAGAGTTCCCAGGGCCAGCGCCTTCGGGCAAAAGGGGCTCCTCTGGCAAACACACCGCTGGCTACCAGTGGGAAGCCATCGGGGCCGAAAACACAACAAAGGTGCAGGGAGAGACAGTCACCGCCAACCTACCGGGAGTGATCACCGCAGCCGCCTGTGGGACCCGTCCATCCAGCCGTCTGTTTTACCAGAGACTCCGTGTACGTTACTGGCTGAGTGAGTACCACCGTGCCGTCTGGCACTGCGCTGCCCCCGCAACCCTGCACCTCACCAAACCCTGCCATCCACCTTCCAGTCAACATCACCGGGCCCCGGGACCACCAAAATTCCCCCTACCCACAGAGGGGAGAGAACCATCCCAGCTGCTCCCTGTCATCGCTCCCGGGATCCCCGTACAGAGCAGCGGTGGTGTCCCAACCTCACCACATACCGTGGGTGGCGTCACAAACCGACATCCCAAACTCCAACAAACCACCCCTTTCACTCACGGGCGAGGAGCGCCGCTCGAGTCCCCGGGATCCGGCCATCGCTCGAGCCACCGAGCAGCAGCAGCGCCGGACCCGAGTGTGTAGTGCGAGCGCAGCTCCCTCCCCGCCCGCGACACTAAAGGCCCCGTCACACACACAGATAAATCTTTGGCAGATCTGTGGTTGCAGTGAAATCATGGACATATTGTTCCATTTGTACACAGCCACAAACCTGGCACTGATTGTCCACAATTTCATTGCAACCACAGATCTGCCGCAGATTTATCTCTGTGTGTGACAGGGCCTTGTCAGTGTTACCTGATGAAAGCATTTCTGCTGAAACGCGTTGTATTAATAGGAGTACTTAAATAATAAAGTACAACAAATAATACCAGCAGACGTCCTTATTGCGCTATATTCAGACCGAGAGCAATCTATTCATTTACCTTCCCCATACTGGGAATCGGTAATAGCTGCAAAGGACCTGCTGACCCATTAAAGAATCCAGCTGGTTAGCTGGAGGATCGAGGATTAAAAACCTGAATTCCATGGTGCCGGTGGAACTCAGTAGCCGACAAAGATACCCCAAGCCTGGATCCTTTAAGCCTGAACACAGGATTCAGATCGGAGGAACCCCAGACTGTTAAACTTTCACTGAAGTTGTGCGGGGGCGCACAACCAGCAAAGGTGAGCAGTTCTTATTATCTAAATGCTCAAAGGTTGCCACAGATGCTTCTCATAGTGCGCTTGTTTTGTTATCTATTTTTTACCTAGGATGCAGGGCCTACCCCCAGGGACACAGAAGACCAGTGCCGGTAACAGCAAAACATTCAAATTAATCCCTGTTTTTCCCCATTCCCAAAGACTGGTGACGGGCTAGGGTGAGACCCAATGGATGGCCCCCTAGGGGTGGTACCAATCCAGTCCACTAGACAACGACCAGGGGGGAGGGGTCAGACAGTCAGTAAGTGGAAGTGAGAGGAGACGGACGTAACCATACTGAAAGGAGAGCGTAACGGTGAGCTGAGGGCCCAGGAGTGTGTTTGCCGGTCGAGTACGGTGAACCATAGCACCGATGGGGTACAGAGCCCCAGGTCAGGCAAACACTCCAGGCGGACCTGATAAAATCTGCACGGTGAGGGGACCATCCAGGACCTCACCGACTGTAAAGTTCCGGACACAGTAGCAATGGGAGAACTGGGGAACAGGACCAGAGAAACCAACCCCACAGGGTTCAAGCTACCTGTCATACGGACTGAGACCGAGAGACAACCAGGAGGGGACCCCCAAACTCTCCAAGCCACAGCAACCCATCAGCCAGAGACAGGTGCAGGGGAAGACAGCCTGACCAGGTCATCACACCGGCACTGGAACTACCGTGTTTCCCCGAAAGTAAGGCCCTGTCTTACATTAATTTTACCCCCAAAAGTCCCACCCTGCCTTACTTTCGGGGGAGGCCTTACATTGGAAAAAAAATGACAATCCTCCCCCCTGCAGCCTCCCCATTGTTTGAGATCCGGCATCCACCCCTTCCTCCCCCCTGCAGCCTCCCCATTGTTTGAGATCAGGCATCCACCCCTTCCTCCCCCCTGCAGCCTCCCCATTGTTTGAGATCAGGCATCCACCCCTTCCTCCACCCTGCAGCCTCCCCATTGTTTGAGATCAGGCATCCACCCCTTCCTCCCCCCTGCAGCCTCCCCATTGTTTGAGATCAGGCATCCACCCCTTCCTCCCCCCTGCAGCCTCCCCATTGTTTGAGATCCGGCATCCACCCCTTCCTCCCCCCTGCAGCCTCCCCATTGTTTGAGATCAGGCATCCACCCCTTCCTCCCCCCTGCAGCCTCCCCATACAGTGGTTCTGCCCCCCACTCTGCCACCACACACACTGACACATACGGTACCGGTACAGCCCCACACGGCACCCACACACATATCGTACCGGTACCGTACACACACACACACACACTGACACATACAGCCCCATACGGCACCCATACACATACCGTACACACACACACACACACTGACACACACACACACACACACACACACACACACAGAGTTTCGGAACTTACCGTTACTTGTGCCGGGCTGACGATTCGGATGCCGGGGACGCTGGACCAATCGGAGCGAGCCTGCAGGCGGTAACGTCGCGGCTGATTTCGGCCAATCAGCTGCGAGCCGGCTGATTCGGCCAATCAGCTGCGAGCCGGCTGACTGGCCAATCGCAGCTCGAGCTGAGGGCCAATCAGCTGCGAGCCGGCTGACTGGCCAATCACAGCTCGAGCTGATGGCCAGCAGGGAGCCTTGCGGGGGCCATTCACCGGAGGCGGACCACGGGTGGCACGAGACTGGAGAAGGCCTGGATGGAGCGAGGGAACAGCGGCAAGTTCCTGTACTTTCCCCAGGGACCCCCACCCATAGGCGGCCTTACATTCCCCGGCCCCCCCGCTACCCTGCCTTACAATCGGGGGGTGCCCTACATTGGCGGACCCCCCCCGAAACCCCCACCCTGCCTTACTTTCGGGGGGGTCCTACTTTCGGGGAAACACGGTAGGAACCAGTGGTGAGGACCAGCCATCACCGGATTGCCAGCCATATGGTCTACCTTCTTTCCGCGCCCAACAACATCATCTATCCCCTGGGACCTGGCCCTACTTGCGGAGGGCCCAACACCCAGGCTGCCACCAACACCAGCCCCTGTAGTGAGAATCGTGCAGCGGCGGCACCACTAAAATAGCCGCAACCTACAAGTGGCGTCACGACAAAAACGTTCATTATATCTCCCGAGTAAATAACCCCTTTTTAAGGCGACCCCCAGGGTCTCGGAACCGGGCAACAGCCACCTAGTGAACTGTCCCAACGTAACCAGGCCCGGGACTGAGTACCGTATAGCCCTGGGGCGTGACACGTGCGCTTGGCACTTCCCCATATTAGCGTGACACACTGCTCAGTACTGCTGTATAATGTAATCCATTCTGCTGCTTTTGAACATAGAGACATTAGAGCAGGGTTTCCTTGAGTCTGTGTGTGCTGTGTAGTTAGTCTGCACTCACTAGCTCAGAGACAACTGGAAATTTGAGATTGAGCCTGCAGAGGGGAAAACTTGTAAACAATGCTTAGTATAAGTCACATAATTGACAAAAATAAAATTTTAACTGATATAGACAAGACATCTCATTCTGAAAAGTCAATTGAAGGTACTGTTACCCTTTAATGGAAAGTTTCTGCAATTCAGTCAGAATAAATAGTAACACTAAGGGCGGCTTTGCACGTTGCAACATCGCACGTGCGATGTCGGTTGGGTCAAATCGAAAGTGACGCACATCTGGCGTCACTTTCGACATCGTTGTGTGTAAATTCTAGATGATACGATTAACGAGCGCAAAAACGTCGTTATCGTATCATCGTTGCAGGCTCCGACTTTTCCATAATTATGCTGCCGCGACAGGTACGATGTTGTTCCTCGTTCCTGCGGCAGCACACATCGCTGTGTGTGAAGCCGCAGGAGCGAGGAACTTCACCTTACCTGCCGCCGGCGGCTCTACGGAAGGAAGGAGGTGGGCGGGATGTTTACATCCTGCTCATCTCCGCCCCTCCGCCGCTATTGGCCGCCTGCCGTGTGACGTCGCTATGACGCCGCACGACCCACCCCCTTAGGAAGGAGGCGGGTCGCCGGCCACAGCGACGGTCGCAGGGCAGGTGAGTGCATGTGAAGCTGGCGTAACGATAATTTTCGCTACGCCAGCTATCACAAGATATCGTACCTGCGACGGGGGCGGGGACTATCGCGTGCGACATCGCAGCATCGGCTTGCGATGTCGCAACGTGCAAAGCTCGCCTAAGAGACAAGGAGAGATCGCTCTGGAAATAATTGAATGTAGAAAAAGATGTATCATGGTTCAATACTAGTAAAACTACACAATATAACTCCAGCAGGATGTGTACGAGCGCAGAAACAATCCTCATAATCAATACTTATCAGTATCTGAGAGCAGAGAACGCTGGATATAACTGTGCGCCCCCGGGGGAGGAATAAATAAGATTTATTTTTATTAAATGGCGCATGATTGTGTAACTTTTATTGACTCCATGTAGTGATATAATACAGACGTTGATTGCTACGTCTTGTTTACCATGAGCTTTATTCGTAGTTCCATGTTGACATCTGAAAACTTTGTAAAGTGAATCACATTTTACATAACTGTCCTGGTCTCACAACTACCGGTAGTATATCACAAAAATGAGTACACCCCTCACATTTTTGTAACTATTTCATTATATCTTTTCATGGGACAACACTGATGACGTGATACTGATATAAAGTAAAGTAGTCCGTGTGCAGCTTGTATAAGGCCTCGCTCCATCGGATTGCACTCGCACCAATGTCATACCATGAGGCAACGTCCATCTGAGAGTTTTTCTTCTTGAGGAATAAAAAAATCGCAGCATGCTTCGTATCATCGCGCATTTGTGGCGCCCCTGAGGCTTCACGCCATCCAAAAGGGTCTGTGGGCACCGGCTCAGAGCTCTATGTGCGAGGGCGTAAAAGCAAGAGGGAGAAGCAAGCGCAGGAAGGCGACCATGGAAGGTACAAATAAGAAAGGTGCACCAGACTCGACCTCCGAACTACCCGGGATCGGCTGGAGATCTTCTCAGTGGAACCCAGCACTCTAAAGGCGGTCACTGATGTCGTGTTACCTTGGAACCTGCTACAGTGAGTAAGAACCCAGAGACTGCATTCCTGTGTCGCTCCGTTATTGCCTGTGTAGCGCCCAGGGATATGGGGTACTCTATCCTGGGCAGTAACAAATGGGAATGTCACTTTGGTGGCCGTTGCCCGGTCCCGTGCCCTGGGCCCCTTTTGTTAATGGGGGGTATTTACAGGGGAGGTAAGAGTTTTTGTCATGTGACGCTACCTGCGGGTTGCGGTGAAGGATGGAGAACTGCTGCTGCTGAATGTGGGTACTCCCAGGGCTGATGGTAGTGGCAGCTGTGATGCTAGTGTACCGCCCTGAGAGGGGCTCGGCCGCTCCCCTTGCCGGGCCGAGCCGCTCACGGTCCGGGCTCGGGTTGTCGATGGCTCGAGCACCTCCGGACCGGGGGCCACGTCGCTCTCTTAAGGGGAGGCAGTGGGGTGGTGGTGTGGGACGAGATTCGCAGCCGGGGGCCGCGTTGTCGTTGGGCGGGTCGTGACACCACCCACGGGTTGTGGTGACAGGATGCACCACCGCTGCGGCTGGATTGAAGGGGGCTCCCGGGATCGGTGTTGAAGGCGCAGCCTGGATGTTCGCCCCTCCGTGGGTAGGGGCGGTGTGTCCCGGGGCCCGGCGGGACGGGCGCTGATGTTGTTGGGGTGAAAGGTGCCGTACTGCGGTGTGGTGTTGTGCTCAGATGGCATTGGTGTACTCACTATTAATTCACACTCAGAGTCACTGGTAAACCAAAGTTCGGGTATGGTCGGGTCCCGCAGCCGGCTGCTTGTGTCCCTTGTGAGGCTCATGGTGGCCCCTTTCCTTTGCACCTCTTGTTGTAGTTTTCGGCTCCCCTGCTTGGGCAGTGGTAGCCCGCTCCCCAGCGTTTAGCTGCCGGAAGAGCCCTCGGTTGCCCGCAGGCGCTGGCCCGTTGGATGTTTGGTCCTTGCGGTGGCTCTCACCCGGTATCGGTGGGCTGTTGCATTCTTTCGGGACTTTGGGTGAGGATGAACCCGTGAGGTCCAGACTGCAATCAGTTAATTTGCCTACACTCAGTGTCTTGTAAGCTAGGACGGGGTCTGAGTACCCGATTTCTGGTGCTCCGGTAAACGGTTGACTCCCTGGTTCGGGGCCGGCGGGCTCCAACCCTGGCCCGGTCCCTACGGTTCTGCCGGTTGCTATACCGGTACTCCTGCAGGCGGCCACCACCATCTGCCTGCCCCCTATGTTACGGGGATCCCAGGCTCCAACCCGGGTCCCTGATAGCTTTACTCCTCCACCTCCTGTCACTCCACACTCCTGACTAAAACTGTTTGTATTTCCTGCCTCAGGACAGTAGTCTCCTCGGTAGGCGTGCCTTTCCGCCTGACCCCGTCCACCTGGTGTGCCCTACTTCCCCTGAGGGAGGCATCAGGTCCCCCTTTCGGGAGACAGGTGTGTCCTCACAAGGGATGGGGGTGTGTGTGTTGTGTGGTAGTTGTTGTTACCTGTGACCCCTGGGGTCCAGGGCGTCACACTAGGCCCTCCGCTGGTAGGGCTGTGCCTGGGAGATATAACGGGGGCAATAATGGAGACCACAGCAGGTTGTCTTTAACAGTCTCTACTCACTGTGGACCTGTGGCGCCCTGCAGGAGTGGTGGAGCAACGCAGAACCGTAGGACCGGGGTCGGGCGACGGCCCGCCGGTACCGACCGGGGAGCGAAGTGAAGCCAGCACACACAGGCAGGACCATCGGATCCCGACCAGGTTTGGAGCCGCCGACAATAGTCAAATCCGAATGTGACCGGAACCCCAGGGGTTTCCTAACAGCAAAAGTCCAGATTGAAGGCAACCGCCCACACCGTGAGGGTATACAGCTACCGCCTAAGGCTAGAGACCCAAGGGCCAGCGCCTGCGGGCAAACGGGCTCCTCCGGTACCCATACACCGGGGAGCGGACTACCATTGGGGATCCATAGTAGTCAAACAAGTACATCAAGGTGCAGGGAAAGACAGCCGCCATCACCTGTCCGGGGAGAGACACAGCAGCCGGCTGCGGGACCCGTCCATCCAGCCATTTGGTTTACAGAGGACTTTGTACATTTCTTACTGAGTGAGTACACACGTGCCATCCGGCACTGCGCCGCGCTGTCCCTGCAACCCTGCACCTCGCCAACCCTGCCTCCCCGTCACATCATCGGGCCTCAGGACCACCGACCCCTACCCACAGAGGGGGAAAACAACATCCCAGCTGCTCCCTACCATCGCCGTCACCAGCAACGGTGGTGCCCATCTTCACCACGACCCGTGGGTGGCGTCACGGACTAAATTCCCCAAACCAACCACCCCTTTTACTCACGGGCGAGGAGCACCGCTCGAGTCCCCGGATCCGGCCCACCGCTCGAGCCACCGAGCAGCAGCCGCAGCAGCGCCGGACCCAAGCGTTAGCGAGAGCGCAGCAGCGACGGCGTCCTCCCCACCCGCGACAGACCCAGGGGTTGCTGGTTCAGGTCCCTTGGAGGACTAGTGCCAATGTAGTGACCCAGGTTGCTCTGTCCCCGGCACTCTCAGTTGATTGGGTCCCCGTAGCGTGGAGCGTTTGGGGGCCCCGACTGTCCCTTTTGGGGTACAGTCTCCTTCTCTGTGTAAGACCTGTTGACATTTTATATATATATATATATATATATATATATATATATATATATATATATATAATTATATATTATATATATATATATAGGTTAAAAGACTGTTTTGTGGAATTTTCCTTGTGTTATGCTGTCACCTGCTGTCAAAACATAGAACAGCAGGCACAAAGCCCCTGCTGCACCGAGTGACTTGGTACAGTCCCGCAGCAGGATGTGACGAGAGACAGGAAGGAGAAAGGGAAATACGTGGTGGCTGATGGCAAAGAGGAGGGTGCTCGGCTGTGCTGTAGAATAGAAGGCCGCAGTCTGCCCCGCTTAACGAGGTCCAAGTACCTGAGAGTGTTGCTTGGCGCCTCCCCAAGGCACAGATCCAAAAGAGGCTGGATGTGGAGCGAGGAGCCAGACAGCACGGGCAAGTTACAGATCCAGGACAAAGACTGAACTTTAGAGGTGTCTGCTGGCGGAATACAGGCCCCAACGGTGACGAGATATCTCACGGTAAAACCAGCAGTTAAGTGTGCACACTACTTTTAGTTAGGGACAGATAGGAAAAGACTCTGCACTGTGTTATACGAGTAAAGTAACAAGGACCCCGCGTTTTTGCTTAATAAGGACTTTGTGTTTTGTTATTGGAGGACAATCTGAGGCTTCGCACCCTTGATAATCTAGTCAAAGCAGTTGTATGTATGTTATATTTACTAATGTGCACCTTCCCGCTTCTCTCCCCCCTCCTTTCATGTGCTTTTCCCCCCACTTGTGTTGTGCAATACGTTATTAAATTTGCATTGGTTAACCCCCGTGGTTCCGTGCAGTCATTGCGTATCCCGTCACCTGCTGGTTATTACATCCGTACGGCAGGAAGTGCGGACCTTGTGGGGAGGTAAGTGTTCGAACCCCGATCCTAGTTCACTGCTGATGCCCCCGGATTATTTGGTTCAGTGAAGTCCGTGAAGGTGTCCTCACCGGGCAGGTATTTGCCAAACAGTCTAAAACTTGCTCTTGACCTAGGGCCCTGTGCCCTGTTCATGCTCCCAGCGGTATCTCCAGAACCCGTCCTGGCGACCTCTCTCCTGTGCCCACGGGGTCACCGTCACACGGACCCAGCGTAGGCACATCCGCACACCTCTCCTGTGTGCTACTCGACTCACTACTCACTGACTGCTGACCCCTCCCACCAGGCTGGCTATACCCAGGGATTTGTTCCCGTGGCAACCATCCCCTTACATGGTTAACCCTCTATGCCCAGTGTGGAGTGGAGAACTAGGATTTTGGTCATGTTTTGGTGGAATCGGCACTGGTACTTCAGGTCCCAGGGGGTCGGTCCTGCATCCCGTAGTAGTGGAGTAACTATCTGACAGCGTCCGGGTGTGTGGCCCGGGCGGTACAGCAAGGTTGGCAGACGGCGGTGACGTCTGCAGGAGTGGCCTATCGGAGTCTACCGTAAGGACCGTGGACGGGCGGTGGCCCGGCGGTACCAGACCGGTATGCAAAAAGAAGTCAGCACCATCTGGCGGGGGCTTACGGACCCCGGCAAGGCTAGGAGTCGCCGTGAATTTGCCAAATCCGTCAGCGAAGGGAACCTCCTGGGTTTCCCAGCAGCCAAGTCCCGACAGAAGGCAACAGTCCAACCGTGAGAGGGAAACACAGCCAAGGCTACCGTTCCCAGGGCCAGAGCTTGCGGGCAAAAGGGGCTCCTCCGGCCCATATCCAAGCTGGGGAACGGGTTACCGGTGGGAACCCATTGGAACCATTTACCGTACATAGGTGCAGGGAAAGGCAGTCACCATCAACCTGCCGGGAGAAACAACACCGCAGCCGTCTGTGGGACCCGTCCATCCAGCCGTGTGTTTTACCGAGAACTGTGTCCTCATCATTGGCTGAGTGAGTACCACCATGCCGTGCAGCACAGCGCTGCCCCCGCGACCCTGCACCTCACCAGGCCCCGTAACCCGCCTGCCATCTATCCCTACCCCATCACCGGGCCCCGGGACAACCAACCCCCTACCCACGGAGGGGAGAACTAACAACAAAGCTGCTCCCTGTCACCACTCCCGGGATCCCCGTCCAGAGCAGCGGTGGTGTCACCAACTTCACCACAACCGTGGGTGGCGTCACGGACAATCACCAAATCCCCACCATCCAATCAAATCCCCCCTTTCACTCACGGGCGAGGAACGCCGCTCGAGTCCCCGGGATCCGGCCCACCGCTCGAGCCACCACAGAGCAGCGGCAGCCGCAGCCGGACCCGAGCAGTGGGAGAGCGCAGCGTCCCCTCCTCCGCCCGCGACAGATGCAGTTCCCTGTAGTGCCCTGAGGGTTTCAGGGGCACTACACCTGTGCCTCCGGCCCTGCACCCCCACCATCATCTACTACTACCCTCATCCGTCCTGGGGCTCAGCTCTACCTGTGGGGAGCTATACCAACTCAGCTGCGTCACCATCTGCCCCAGAGGCCCCCCATCCCGCAGCGGCGACACCTAACTTGCCACATACCACAGGTGGCGTCACGAATAAACTGTCTTCATCCCCTTCCTATTTTGTAAACGACACCGCCGGGGTCTCGGAACCGGGCCTCGCCACCGCAGCGCTTCAGGAGCAGAACTGCAGACTGGTAGCGAGTCACCCCACGGCCCCGGCGTGGACGTGTCACATTTCTCATGAGACTCGCTAATTCAAGTTTATTGGTGTGAGAGGAAAAACGGACGGCACACGGACCATCCATATGCTCTGTTTTTTCCGGATACATTACCATTCTGTAGCATAGAAAACTGTAAGTGGTCTTGTAAATGATTGTACAGTAATAGTTTATATGAAAAAAAAATGCATGTCATACGAATGCTAGGCGAGAAAAAATTTGCACACGCACATAGAACTCCCATGATATATGGAATACCAAACAGATTTCACACGTCCAACTTTTCTGGATGAAAATCGGTGCAATTTTCTATACGCAAGTGGGAGCGAGGCCTAACAGTGTAAATGATGTGTGCCCTCTAAATAACTAAAAAAACAGCCATTAATGTCTAAGCCACTGACAACAAAAGTGAGTACACCCCATAAGTAAAAATGGTCCAATTGCGCCCAATTAGCCATTTTCCCTTCCCGTTATCATGAGACTCATTGTTTCAAGGTCTCAGGTGTAAATGGAGAGCAGGTCTAAAGGTGGTGTCACACACAGCGACAACGACAACGACGTCGCTGCTACGTCACCATTTTCTGTGACGTTGCAGCGGCGTCCCGTCGCTGTCGCTGTGTATGACATCCAGCAACGAGCTGGCCCCTGCTGTGAGGTCACCGCTCGTTGCTGAATGTCCTGCTTCATTTTTTGGTCGTCGCTCTCCCGCTGTGACGCACAGATCGCTGTGTGTGACAGCGAGAGAGCGACGAAATGAAACGAGCAGGGAGCAGGAGCCGGCATCTGGCAGTTGCGGTAAGCTGTAACCAGGGTAAACATCGGGTAACCAAGGTGGTTACCCGATATTTACCTTAGTTACCAGCCTCCGCCGCTCTCGCTGCCAGCGCCGGCTCCTGCTCTCTGCACATGTAGCTGCAGTACACATCGTGTAATTAACCCGATGTGTACTGTAGCTAGGAGAGCAAGGAGCCAGCGCTAAGCAGTGTGCGCTGCTCCCTGCTCTCTGCACATGTAGCTGCAGTACACATCGTGTAATTAACCCGATGTGTACTGTAGCTAGGAGTGCAGGAAGCCAGCGCTAAGCAGTGTGCGTGGCTCCCTGCTCTCTGCACATGTTGCAGCACAGCGACGCGTGTCGTTATGATCGCTGCTGCTTCTGCTGTGTTTGACAGCTAAGCAGCAATCATAACAGCGACTTACAAGGTCGCTGCTACGTCACCATTTTGGTGACGTAACAGTGACGTCGTTGTCGCTGTCGTTTAGTGTGACCCCAGCTTAAGGGGAGAACCTTTCTCCCTGTGGAGATCTGACAAAACAATCTGTCAGTGAGGAGTCTTATAGCTGCAATGCTCCTCTGGGAAATATTCAAACTGTCTCTTCAGGGAGGAAGGAGACAAACTCTAGTGCTACCTAGTGGAAGTAGCAATTCTAAAAATTAAAAGGCTCGTTAGAGGGTCACTTTTGACTTTTAGGATTGCTACTTCCAATAGCTGGCACTAGAGTTTGTCTCTTTCCTCCTTGAAGAGGCAATTTGGAGAGCAGGTGTGTTACATTTGGTGTTATTTCTCACACACTCTCTCATACTGGTCACTAGAAGTTCAACATGGCTCTTCATGGCAAAGAATTCTCTGAGGATTTGAAAAAAATAATTGTTGCTCTACATAAACATGGCCAAGGCAATAAGAAGATTGCCACCACCCTGAGACTGAGCTGCAATGTGGTGGCCAAGACCAAACAGTGGTTTATCCAGACAGGCTCCACTCAAAACAGGCCTCACCATGGTCCACCAAAGAAGTTTAGTGCACGTGCTCAGCATCATATCCAGAGATTGTTTTTTCAAAATTAACATATGAGTGCTGCCAGCATTGCTGTAAAGTTAAAGGTGTGGGGGGGGAGGGTCAGCCTGTCAGTGCACAGACCATATGCAACACACTGCATCAAATTGGTCTGCATGGTTGTGTAACGCCCCTGTAAACGGGTCGTTACAGGGTATTAAATGTTACCCCATTTTTCCCGGGCAGGAGGAAGAAGATTCCCCACAACACACACTCACATCACACTGGCAGGAAGGAGTTAATAGCTTTTGCAGTATGAAGTTTTGAGTCCATGACTCATCCTGTCTCGTTAATGAGCAGGTGGCTGGACACAGGCAGGTCCCCATGACAACCAAGGGGAGGGGGGCCTGAATAGGAGTGAGTTTAGTGCAGAACACACAGAAAGTTTGTCAGAATGTCAGAGGCTGCAGAGGAGTGCAGACGTCCAGAGAACAGCTCCTGTTGAGGAGATGCCACGAGACCAGGGCTGATAACACCTAGAGGAGGGGAATGGAGCTGAGGACTGGGGTTCCCTGGAGAAAGTTGTACCCGGTGGCGGTTGTGTTAGGTCCGCTACCAGGGATGAGAGAGACAGAGAGGCGGCGAGTTCCCAAGATGCTCTATGCCACGGGGACGGCACTAACGCACCGAAAGGGAGAGACCCCCAGAACACCTTACCGGACACCCCTTCCTCCTACCTGCTCGGGACCGACCAAAGGCTACAGGCGGCGAGGACCAGCACCCGGGTGCGATGTGAAACGGACTTTAAATAAAGAACAACTGGAACCGCACACTGGTATTACTGCTGTGAGTAATACCGCCGCACTGTGCCCCCGGTGTCCCTGAGGACTGTTGCGCAGGGTCTCATAAACCTCCCAGGGCTACCCCGCTCCACCCGTGGGGAGCGATTCCATCCGGCTGCCCGTAACACCTGCCCCGGAGAGAGACTGCGCAGCGGCGGCTGAACACCTGGCCGCAAACCACGGGTGGCGCTGCAAGCATCCCCCGTCCCCGTCCCGTACCGATTCCTGGGGGAGAGTGATGGCAAGCTCTCCAGGAACTCCGTTACCCTCCTTCCATCCCCCTTGTAACACCGGACTGACGGTCGGACTTTCCTTTTATTGAAACCCGCCGGGGGTCACGGAAGCTGGGTTGGGCCACTCACAGCCTGACCCCGAATACTACCGGCCCGGTGACCGTGCGAGCCCTGCAAGCCCCAGCATGGGCATTTCAACTTGGCGCTGCGAGCAGGGTCCGGACAAGACCCGGTAACGCCGGGTGACGCGTGCCTTGTGTTTACCATCTGCAAAATTGGATTGTCTAACATTTATTTTGGTGCCCGCGGCTGCGGGTATGCGACAAATGGACTTGGACTGTACAATTGCGTCCATTGAGAATGGGATGGGCGCCATGCGTACCAACAAGGACTGGACTTGCCCGCCCTTCGTGGGTGGGGCTGCAGCGGGGCGCAAAAATTCATGCCCACCCCTTTGTTGGACACTTGCTAGGAGCCAGGAACCCTGCCTCCCCAGGCCCAGGAGAAGATGGGGAGATGATATGGACTGCCCGGAGGCGAGCTTTGGCGAGTGTTGGCCGGAGGGGTGAGCCCGGCACCGCAGCCCGTACCGAGATTTGGACTACTGAGTTTTTTCCCTAACCCTGGGTACCTGGAGGGCCCTGGAGCGTCGTAAGGGGGCCTGCTCCCGAAAGTTTAAATGTTTTTTTTATCTATATGCAAATGTTTCTTTTTCCATGCTTTTCTTCTCTTCCGTCTTCTTTTTCCTCCTGCCTCTTCCTATCCTTTATTGGGTCCCGGTAAAAGGGACGTGTTAATTTGTTTACCTATGAAAAGGTTTTTTTGCGGCGTTGTTTGTTGTCGCAACCCCGGAGTGTTGCGTTTTTGGTCTGGAGGAGTGTAACGCCCCTGTAAATGGGTCGTTACAGGGTATTAAATGTTACCCCATTTTCCCCGGGCAGGAGGAAGAAGATTCCCCACAACACACACTCACATCACACTGGCAGGAAGGAGTTAATAGTTTTTGCAGTATGAAGTTTTGAGTCCATGACTCATCCTGTCTCGTTAATGAGCAGGTGGCTGGACACAGGCAGGTCCCCATGACAACCAAGGGGAGGGGGGCCTGAATAGGAGTGAGTTTAGTGCAGAACACACAGAAAGTTTGTCAGAACGTCAGAGGCTGCAGAGGAGTGCAGACGTCCAGAGAACAGCTCCTGTTGAGGAGATGCCACGAGACCAGGGCTGATAATACCTAGAGGAGGGGAATGGAGCTGAGGACTGGGGTTCCCTGGAGAAAGTTGTACCCGGTGGCGGTTGTGTTCAGTCCGCTACCGGGGATGAGAGAGACAGAGAGGCGGCGAGTTCCCAAGATGCTCTATGCCACGGGGACGGCACTAATGCACCGAAAGGGAGAGACCCCCAGAACACCTCACCGGACACCCCTTCCTCCTACCTGCCCGGGACCGACCAAAGGCTACAGGCGGCGAGGACCAGCACCCGGGTGCGATGTGAAACGGACTTTAAATAAAGAACAACTGGAACCGCACACTGGTATTACTGCTGTGAGTAATACCGCCGCACTGTGCCCCCGGTGTCCCTGAGGACTGTTGCCCTGGGTCTCATAAACCTCCCGGGGCTATCCCGCTCCACCCGTGGGGAGCGATTCCATCCGGCTGCCCGTAACACCTGCCCCGGAGAGAGACTGCGCAGCAGCGGCTGAACACCTGGCCGCAAACCACGGGTGGCGCTGCAAGCATCCCTCGTCCCCGTCCCGTACCGTTTCCTGGGGGAGAGCGATGGCAAGCTCTCCAGGAACCCCGTTACCCTCCTTCCATACCCCTTGTAACACCGGACTGATGGTCGGACTTTCCTTTTATTGAAACCCGCCGGGGGTCACGGAAGCCGGGTCGGGCCACTCACAGCCTGACCCCGAATACCACCGGCCCGGTGACCGTGCGAGCCCTGCAAGCCCCGGCATGGGCATTTCAACTGCATACCCAGAAGGAAGTCTCTTTTAAAGATAGCCTGCAAAAAGATCACTGATGACAAGCAGACTAAGGACATGAATTACAGGAACCGTGTCCTGTGGTCTGGTGAAGCTAAGATAAACGCATATGTTTCAGATGATGTCCAACGTCTGTGGCAGCAACCAGGTGAGGAGTACAAAGAGAAGTGTCTTTTGTCTACAGCCAAGCATGGTGGTGGAAGTGTCATGATTTGGGGCTGTATGAGTACTGTGACATACTGAAGCAGAGCATAATCCTATCCCTTCAGAAACTGGGTCAAAAGGCACTATTCTAACATGATAAGGACCCAAAATATCTCCTGGATGACCTCTGCCTTGCTAAAGAAATTGAGGGTAAAGGTGCTGGACTGGGCAAACATTTCTCCAGACTTAAAACCTATTGAGCATCTGTGGAGCATCCTCAAATTGAATTTGCAGAGGTGCAAAGTCTCTAACATCCACCCGCTTTGTGATGTCATCATGGAGGACTGGAAGAGTGTTCCAATGACAATACTTGTCAGGGTCTAAAGTTAATGTGCGGTGTGATGTTGCACCTTGCAACATGGGGGGTACTCACTCAGCACGAGGGCGTCAGGTAAACACGGGAGGCACTTCCTTATTCTCAGGCTGCTTTATTCAGACTTTACACAGCATACTGTCAGGACTGCATACAACAATGGCATTACAAGCAGGAGACAGGCACATTCCCAAACACCAGGTCTCCTGGTTCAGTCCGGCACAGAAGTCCCAGCCTAGCCTTCTCTGGCAGCAGGTTCCCTCACCTCCACCCACAGACAAACCCGACTACTTCCTCCACCACAGGAAATTTAGAGCAGGGCCCTGGGTGTATCCAGAGGTCTGACTTTTACCCCTGAGACCACACCCCGAGGTGGAGATATGGTGAACAGCCGTCCCACCCATCTCTTTAGCTGGACATAACAAACCCACCCCAGGTAACCCACGTTAACCCTCTCAGCACAGTACCAGTGATCATATCACATATCCTCCCCCTCTGACCAAAGCCGGGGCGCTTTGGCACCTTGACATAGCTGACAAGAGCACCCGCTCTGTCCGCCCCGGACCACAGCCCGTGACGTACCGTCCGCCACCGTCACCAGAACCTTCCCAGTGAACTCCCTCAGATGTCCCCTGGTCAAAACCATCTCCCCAAGGCTGCCGCCCACGGTCGGAGGAGGACGGAGACTCTCCCTTAGTCGGTACTACCGTCCTGTCAGTCCCTGAGCTAACCTGACCACTAGAGGGGTCACTATCGAGGGGCCTCCGCGGGAAGTAGACAGAAGAGGTGCCATAACTAGCTCCTCCGCCTGTTCGGCACACAGACCTCTCGTGGGCTCGTCTTCTCGGGCATCTTCATCTGTGTCTCAGATAGTGTTCTCTCTTGTCAGCATCTTTGGCTAACGATGCAGCACTCCTTTCATTCAGTCCTTCGGATTGTGTCTCACAGGACAGAGACCCTACAAAATCCATGCTATAGCCTGACGAATACCCGGGTCCTCTGTGCCCCTGGCTCATTTTACCATCGGACTTGCTTTTGCCCTCTGAGGCAACACGTTTGAGTGGGCTACCTTTCTCTTCTGGACCATAGCCCCTATATGGTCGCCATCCCACACCAACTTGGCGGAGGTGGTTCGCAATTCTCTGTCTTGCTAGATTGAACTGTTTTAAGTCTTCCAAGTATCCCAAGCGGTATTCTAGGAGGACTCGTATATCTGCAACACACTCAGTCGTTCCCGCAATGGCACAGGGAACCATACCGACTTCACAGGGTATCCTGGCTTCATTATGGATATCAATTCTTACTCTCGTCACACCGGTCTTATCAACCATCTCCTGCATGGCTCTTCCATGTCGTCCAATAAGCCTCGTGACCATTTCTCTGGGCACTTGAATGAGCTCTTCCACAAACTCCAACAACCGTCGAACTGTCTTCACTGCTTCTGCAGTTTTCCTATAGATACGAAATGTTCCGCTGTCTTTTTCTAAGTGCACAGCTGTAACACCTGGAACCTTCCTGGCTTGCTTAATATTACTTCTTAGCACTCTCCATGCCAGCCCTATCAATGTTGTCTTGACAACCACCACTTCTTGAAACCCTTTGGTCAGCTGCACCAAGCGTCTGGTGTCTTCATCCTTCTTGGCAGTGATGAGCCACTTCGTACAAAGACACCGTAGGTGCATGTCACTCAGGATGGCCACTCGCTTCTTTGTGATGTCACTAAAAGAGCACACCACCAACCGATTAGTCTCTGCGGCAAAGTACACTTTACAGGCCCCTACTGCCTTCTGGAATCTCTCATGCACCTTCTCACTGGCACAGGCTTCTCTTAAATCTTCCGGCACGTCCATCCGGCACTCGAAGACTGGTCTGCTTCCTTTACTTTCAAGGACACTAGAGGGTTCCTGAGGTCTCTTACCTCCTTCCATATTCTTCACCAAAGGCTTCACCTTTTGAGTCACACCCTCCTTGGTTCCACCCCGGCCTCAGAGCCTTTGGGTTTCAGGCTCTTAGCTGAGTCATTCTTGTCTGCGATCTTGGTCTTACCCACTGAGTCAGTCAGGTTCTCAGCTCCTGATGAGACCTCAGGTCCAGACTTCACCTCTTCTTCCGAGGCTCTTTCCACTTTTACAGCACCAGCTGTGTCTTGGGACTTCACTGCATTACGTTTTTACCACAATTTGGTGCGTTTTTGGCTGCGTTTTGCAGCGTTTTTGATCTCTGCGTTTTGCTGCGTTTTTCCAATGCATTGCATGGGGGGAAAACGCAGAAAAACGCAGGAAAGAATTGACATGTCCATTTTTTTTTTCAAGCTCAAAAATGCAGCTTAAAAAAAAAGTTGTGTGCGGACAGCAAAAATGAAAACTCATAGACTTTGCTGGGGAAGCAGTCATGCAGTTTTGAGGCCAAAAACACACCCGAAAAACGCGCAAAAACGCCGCAAAAAAACGCACTGTGCGCACATAGCCTTACTGTTATTTTGAACAGTTAAGCAAGTTGAAGGTGAAATGATCTCTAAAAGGCATAAAGTTAAAGATGACAAATTTCCTTTGTATTTTTGACAAAAAAAAATATTTTCATCTTTTACATTTTAAATTGAACAAAAAAGCATGTTTACTGTATGGTAAATCTCACCTGGCAATATAATTCCCTAGGTCAGTGCGAGTTTGGAGATACCAAACATGAATAGTTTTAAATTTATCTAAGTGATTAAAAAAAATTTAGAATTTTGTAAAAAAAAAAATTGTGCTTTTGTTGCCATTTTCCAAGACCCGTAATGTTCTCATTTCGGGATCTGGGGCGCAGTGATGGCTTATTTTTTGTGTCTTGAGCTGACATTTTTAACTATATCTTTTTTGCGTAGATGTAATGGTTTGATCACCTGTTGTTGCATTTTATTGCAATGTTGTGGTGACCAAAAAAAAAATTAGTTTTGGTGTTTTGATTTAAATCAGATTAATTTATTTTTTATTTTAATAGATCGGATGTTACTGAACTCGGTGATACCAAATATGCGATTTTTATTATTATCTTATTTTCTTTGGGGTAAAACTTTGGGGTAAAAATTTGAACTTTTAGGTTTTTTTTAAATATTTTGTCCTAGTTAACATTTTTTTTTTGCATTTTAATGATTTTACTAGTTTCCTTAGGGGTTTTGAAGCCTGTACTGTCCGATCACTTCTGCTGATCACTGGTGCTCTGACCCCTGGAACCTTTACTGGTCAAGAGTATGGAGCTGGGCATGAGCATGGCCAACTAATTAGTGCTCTTTGCGTTAGCCGAATACAAAAGGGTTAATAAACGTTCTCCATATCAGTATACAAAGCGTTTTTGATGATGACAACTAATGAATGATGGTGGGAACATGATGAGTCTTTACTTCAGAGGTCAAATTGAATGAAATCATAATGAAAGCTAATATCTCCCTATAATAAAAAAGAACCGACAAAATAAAGTTACAGGATGAGACTGACAAGAGCTGCCTTGTTGGTGGCATCATATGACCATTATTAAGAAACCATGTCTAATGTTGACTGGTCTCCGCATAAGAAGGGAAATGTTGATGTCAGTTCTGTGAATTGTTGGTTTTCGCATGAATTCATTCATTGTTGTACTAAGTGGAAGTTTTGCTAATCAGAAAGTTATAGCCAAGGATTTGTTTCACCCAAGAGTATCTATCCAAACCAAAGCCTAAAGCCCAGATTCATCAAGACCACCTTTATGAGGAGTCATGGTGGAGTCAGATGTTCCTGATTCATTTGTAGGCACACATATGGATCGGGACTGTGGGACAAGTAGCGTGAGCCTCCATATGCGCCTTGCTACAAGTACTATCCAGGTCTCTGATGGAGTAAAGTGGGCTTTACACGCTACGATATCGTTAATGTTTGGTTGTCGGGGTCAAGTTGTTAGTGACGCACATCCGGCGTCATTAACGATATCGCAGCGTGTGACACTGACCAGCGACCTTAAGCGACCTCAAAAATGGTGAAAATCGTTCACCATGGAGAGGTCGTCCCAAACTCAAAAATCGGTAAGGGTTGTTTATCCAGGTGGTTCATCGCTCATGCGGCAGCACACATCGCTGTTACACCACAGGAGCGAGGAACGTCTCCTTACCTGCCGCCGGCCACAATGTGGAAGGAAGAGGTGGGCGGGATGTTACGTCCTGCTCATCTCTGCCCCTCCGCTTTGATTGGCCGGCCGCTTAGTGACGTCGCGGTGACGTCGCTGTGATGCCGAACGTCCCTCCCCCTTGAAGGAGGGATTGTTCGGCAGTCACAGCGACGACGCTGACCAGGTAAGTATGTGTGACGCTGCCGTAGCGATAATGTTCGCTACGGCAGTGATCACAAACAATCGCATGCGCGACGGGGGCGGGTGCTTACAAATTGTCGCTACAGATATCGCTACCGTGTAAAGCCCGCTTAAGACCTGTGGCATAGTGGAGGCTGCTGCTCATCAGGAATTTGATGAGCAGCAGTCGCCAAACCCATGCCCTGCTCCAGTTCTAGACAAATACCATAAAAACTCTTAAGTCGCCAAATTTTTGTAAAACCTCGGGTTGCGCCAAAATGTTCCACTATTTAAAACTTTTTACCCCAGAATGGTGGCGTCATGAATCGGTCCCAATGTTGCTATAAATTACTGGGCACCAGCGCTTGGAGGAAGATTAGGGAAACCATTCCAATCAGCAGATAATATTACCAATCATACCAGTGCCAACAATTTCACTTTCCTCGTACAATTCCCGTCAAATCTTACCTGGTCTACAAAAATGAATTGCCAAATCTCCTCCTAAAACATGTCATCCATCAAAGACCTACAACAGGTAAGCAATGTTATCAAACATAAAACATTTGAGTTGACGATATTTGTAAAGTTTAGAAATATAAAAATAAATTCAGCTTCATAATATTATGTATTTATTTTACTCACTTATTTGGCACCTACACATTCCACAGTGCTTCACAGACATTATCAACACTGTCCCCATTGGGGCTCACAATCTATATTCCCTATCTGTATGTCTTTGTAGTTTAGGAAGAAACTGGAGTGCCTGGAGGAAACACACGCAAACACGGGGAGAACATACAAACTCCTTGCAGATCTTGTCCTTGGTGGGATTTAAAATCAGGACCACAATGGAGTGATGGATGCAGCACATCTGTGACAATTGACCTGTGCCGCCCCTGTGGAAGCAGCCGAGCTGCTTGGATCCGGGTTCGCTGTGGCTCGAGAGTCTCCGGACCCGGGGGTCGCGCGGCCACTCAAATGAAAGGGGATATTTACAGGGGAGTTGATGTATAGTTTGTGACGCCACCCGTGGTGTGCGGTAATTTGGGGAGTACCGCCGCTGCCTTTGGGAGTACCCGGGGTGATGAAGTGGGGCAGCAAGGTGTTGTAACCCTCCACGGGTAGGGGGTGCCCTGGGACTCGGTGTGGGGGTGCAGATCACCGTCTGCAACCTAGACCGTTCCTTCAGGAGTCACCACTCCTGACTTCCTCTGAGCTCTTCAAAGCTCGAAGACTACTTCCCAATGCTCTCTCTACTCACAGACTGACTACACTCCTCCCCTCCCTGACCCCACAGGTGGGCGACTCTATTCCACTCAAGCCGCCCACTGGTGTGTCTGGTGGGTGTGGTGCAGGTTGTATCTATGCTTTGATTTTGCTGTTGGAGGCAACACCACTTAGCTAGGGACCCAGAACCAAGAGGCAGGCGGAATACTGCATGGAAGGGCAGCTTGTGCAGTACCCTGTTACGACCTGATAGTCCAGGGGCATCACATTCCCCCTAGGTTAAACGTAGCTTGTCCCCGAGCTACAGGACAACCAGATATTTAAGATTTTCATCCCACATTAGGGAGGCACATTCCTTAAACGTTACTAAACAGTTAGAGTTCATCATTTCAATTATGGAAAGCTACCAGTTGTGTCAGTAGCGGAGGCTCAACCTACTCTGTTGCAGCCTCTTCCTGCAACAGTCTAGTCCCACCGTCTTGGACCCCATGAACCCACCACCCAAACAACCTGACCCACTGCATTCCTATCTGTGGTTCCGTGACCAGGTTAAGGTCCCGGGTGTTGCAAAGACGACTCTGGTAGGCACAGGAGGTGCAACTATGTACAATAACACAAGTCCGTGTTGGCCACAACCAGTCCCGTGGCCATGGTCCATATTTACCACTAAAAAATATAGATAACGGAAGTCCATGCACCTTGTGCAACATTATATCAACTTTTCTCAATCTGGTTAAATTCTCTATTGATTAAAACCCAGCATGATTATTCAGCATTTTTTTTCTTTTTATAAACATTACTATGATACAAGAAAAATAACAAACTATGGAAAACAATAAAGGAAAACACAGATCCTCATTCTAACTTTTCTAACTTTAAATGGCCGGGACCCGTAACCATGCTTCCTTGCGGCTACACACCACAGACGCCGGCGCAAACTCTTCCTCCATCATGACTTGCTTGATTACATCCAGGGCTCTCCACAATGCCGGGTATATGTAACCATATCCTCCGGCTCTAGATTCCACCCAGGATGTCCCCTAGGGAGGTGCGGTGCCACGTCCCGCCGGGACACAAACACCCCAGCTGTGAGACCCGCTTCCCGGATGAACCCCCATCCCTGGTCGGGGTCAAAACGATATACGAGGCCGCAGCACCGCGGCCCCCGGACTCGGGAAGTGGCATTTCTCACCTGGTCCTTCCCTTGGTGAGTACAGACGTCAATCTTCCGTCGTCGCCGGTCTCGTCTTGTCATCTCTTGGTAAATCTTTTGCTAGTGTCGTCCAGGGGCGTCACAGACCCATTAATGAAATCTGTGATAGGGATTCTAATGGAATCTTTGTTGTAAATGTGAATATGGCTGTATGTCACCTCAGCAATTATGTGCTGTAAGTGGGGGATACTCAGGGCCGGCATCAGCAACCGGCACACCTTGGCAATTGCCGGGGCCCTGGACTGCAGAGGGGGCCCATTCGCAGACAGCAGGGTGGCGTACCGCCAAGGGGGGCAGGCCATGCAGCCGCTTTGTAGCCCGTGAGTCAGGGGTGCCCCGCTCGCCCTCCCGCTGAGGATCACACTTTCAATTGTATCAGCATCACAGATGCAGATGGAATTGAAAGCAATGATGATAGAGGGAGCGGCACGATGCCGCTCTGATCATTCTCCCGCTATATCTGTCTGCGCTCTGCCTCTGACAGCTCAGTACAGCAGAGCGCGATGACATCATTACTGTGTGCGCCTTTGTGCTGAGCTGTTAGAGCGGCAGAATGGTGTACGCGCTGAGAGACCAGAGCAGCGGAGGAACAAGAAGGAAGTGAGTATGATTTAATCACTGCGGCCAGACAACTATGGGGGCTGCATAATGCTGCTACATGGGGGCTGCATAATGCTGCTACATGGGGGCTGCATAATGCTGCTACATGGGGGCTGCATAATGCTGCTACATGGGGGCTGCATAATGCTGCTACATGGGGGCTGCATAATGCTGCTACATGGGGGCTGCATAATGCTGCTTCATGGGGGCTTCATTCATAACCCTATATGGAGGAATATGAGGCTGCATTATATTATGTGGAGCTATCTGGGGTGCATTTTATTATATGGAGGAATATTTTTTACATTATTCTATATGGAGGACTATGGGGGCTGCATAACACTATGGAGGAATATGCGGGTGCATTATATGGAGTAATATGAGGCTGCATTAAATTATGTGGAGCAATATGGGTGCATTATATTATATGGAGGATAGTGTGGGCTGCATACTACTATACCCCCCAGATCTGTATGTCCCCCTCCATTCCAGTGCTGTATCCCCCCTCTAGAGCTGTATGCCCCCTCCTCAGTGATGTACATGCCCACCAGTAATGTGTATGTCCCCAGCCTCTCCTATGATGTATGTACAGCAGTGTGTGTGCTCTGTGTGCAGTCATGCCTGTAAGGCGGGCTTTGCACACTACGACATCGCAGGTGCGATGTCGGTGGGGTCATGTCGAAAGTGACGCACTTCCTGCGTCGCTATCGACATCGTAGTGTGTAAAGCCTAGATGATACGATTAACGAGCGCAAAAGCGTCGTAATCGTATCATCGGTGCAGCGTCGGCGAAAACCAGAATTACGCCGACGCGACGGTCCGATGTTGTTCTACGCTCCTGCGGCAGCACACATCGCTGTGTGTGAAGTCGCAGGAGCGAGGAACATCTCCTACCGGTGTCACCGCGGCTCCTGTTGGATATGCGGAAGGAAGGAGGTGGGCGGGATGTTTACATCCCGCTCATCTCCGCCCCTCCGCTCCTATTGGCCGCCTGCCGTGTGACGTCACTATGACGCTGCACGGCCCGCCCCCTTAATAAGGAAGCGGGTCACCGGCCAGAAAGACATCGCAGGGCAAGGTGAGTGCATGTGAAGCTGGCGTAGCGATAATTTTCGCTACGGCAGCTATCACAATGATATCGCTGCTGCGACAGGGGCGGGGACTATCGCAGTCGGCATCGCAGTATCAGCTTGTGATGTCGTAGTGTGCAAAGTACCCCTTAGTGACGGCCAACAATCAGCATAGCACAGCCAGGAGGAGCTGGTCGGGGGAGGTGAGTGAGGCTGCTGCCGGATCCCCCATGTTAACCCCTTTACGACCGCCGATACGCCTTTTAACGGCGGTAAATAAGGGTACTTTTTCCGATCCGCCGCTTTTTAACGGCGGTCGGAAAAAAGGGTCTAGCGCCCCCCAGAGTCAGAAAATTTCCGGGGTCTCAGCTGCCGGGGGTAGCTGAGACCCTGGAGATCATGATTCGGGCCGGTTTTTCCGGTCCCCGCTCACCTGATGACCGGTATACACCGTATACCGATCATCAAGTTATAGTAAATGACCGCGCCGGTAAAAAATGATTTATCTCCCATCTGGCATGATCAAACATGCCAGATGGGAGATAAATCTTTTTCCCGGTTCCCTCCGGTCCCCCGGTGTCCCCAAAGTGCCCCCCCCGACCCCCAACCCCCTCCCGAAAATCCAAGATGGCCGCGCGCACCGGCGATCACAGCAGCGCGCCGGCCGCATTTCCACTGTTCCTATGGTTTCTGTCGTATGTGCCATAACACATACGACAGAAACCTGCTCCCCAGGCCCCGCCGGGTCCCCCCCTACCCCCCCTACCCCCCCCTGGTGTCCCCCGGTGTCCCCCGGTGTCATACATACCTGTCGGAGCTCTGATCCCCCGCGGCCCCCTCCTCCGGCTCCTTCACAGCAGTTGCCGGTCACATGTGCAGAGCGCGGCTGACAGCTTCCTGTGTTCAGGACGCTGGCTGCTCGCACTCTGCAGCTGTGACCCAGGGAGAGTGGGTGCAGATTCTTTGCACCCACTCTCCTCAAATGGAGGGTCTGCCCTCCTAGAAAATGGGGGATACGTTCCCTGAACGTGTCCCCCATATTCTAGAAGGTCCAGAGGCGACGTGGGACATCCAAATGGATTATTGTGGATTTTTTTTTTTTCTTTTCAATAAATTGGTCAATCAGGGAATGTTTGGGGGAGTGTTTTTTCAAATAAATTTTTTTTTGTTGTCAATTTTTTTTTTATTACTGTCAATTAGTTATGTCGGGTATCTGATAGACGCCGTGACATAACTAATTGCTGGGCTTGATGCCAGGTGACATTACACACCTGGTATCAACCCCATTCATTACCCCGTTAGCCAACGCACCAGGGCGCGGGATGAGCTGGGGCGAAGCGCCAGAATTGGCGCATCTAATGGATGCGCCACTTCTGGGGCGGCTGCGGCCTGCTATTTTTAGGCTGGGAAGAGTCCAATAACCGTGGCTCTTCCCATCCTGAGAATACCAGACCCCAGCTGTCAGCTTCACCTTGGCTGGTGATCTAATTTGGGGGGACCCCACGTTTGTTTTTTTTTTTTAATTATTTATTTATAAATAATTAAAAAAAAAAAACAGCTTGGGGAGCCCTCCAAATTGATCACCAGACAAGATGAAGCTGTCAGCTGTGGTTTGCAGGCTACAGCTGTCTGCTTTACCCTAGCTGGCTATCAAAAATAGGGGGGACCCCACGTCATTTATTTTAATTCTTTTTTTTTTTTTTGGGCTAAATACAAGGCTAGGCATCCTTTAGTGTCACATGAAAGGCAGGTAAGGGGAGCTTCCTCGTTCCTGCGGCGTCACACATAGCGATGTGTGCTGCCGCAGGAGCGACGAACTACATCGTTACTGCTGCAGTAACGATAATCGAGAATGGACCCCCATGTCACCGATGAGCGATTTTGCACGTTTTTGCAACGATGCAAAATCGCTCATCGGTGTCACACGCAGCAACATCGCTAATGCGGCCGGATGTGCGTCACCAATTCCGTGACCCTAACGACTCCGCATTAGCGATGTCGCAGCGTGTAAAGCCCCCTTAACAGTGAGAAATTTTTTGATACAGCAACAGTTTTGTGAAGTACCTGTGGATTCAAAATGTTTACTATACTCCTGAATAAAATCCTTGAGGGGTCCAGTTTCCAAAATGAGGTCACTTGTGGGGGGTTTCTGATGTATAGGTGCCCAAGGGGCCCTGCTAATGTGACATGGTGCGCGCAATTTACTTCAACTTTTCCAAAATTCAAATGGTGCTCCTTCCATTCCAAGCCCTCCCATTTATCCAAACAAAGGTTTTTGGCCACATGTGTGGTATCCCTGCGCTCACAAGAAATTAGATAACAACCTGTGGGGTACACGTTTTGTTGTTGCCTCTTGAAAAAGTGAAAAATGTGTCGCTAAATCAACATTTTTGTGAAAAAAATGAAAATTTCAATATGGCAACCTAAGCTTATCAAATTCTGTGAAGTATTCGTGGATTCAAAATGCTCAATATACACCTAGATTAAAGCCTTGAGGGGTCTTATTTCCAGAATGGGGTCACTTGTGGGGGACCTCCACTGCTTAGGCACCTCAGGGGTTCTCCTAATGCAACATGGCGTCCGCTATTGATTCCAGCCAATTTTGCAGTCAAATTGCACTCCTTCTCTTCTGAGCCCTGTAGTGTGCCCAAACAGTTGATTTCCACCACATACAAGATATCAACAAACTCAGGAGAAATTGCGCAATAAATTTCATGGTGATTTTTTTCCTGTTACCCTTGTGAAAAAAAAAGCTACCTGGTTGAAGTAACAATTTTGTGGTAAAATTTTATTTTTTTATTTTCATGGCTCAACGTTATAAACTTCTGTAAAGCACCTGGGGGTTCAGGGTACTCACCAAACATCAAGATAAATTCCTTGAGGGGCCTAGTTTCCAATATGGGGTCACTTGTGGTGTTTTTTTGCTGTTTACGTACCTTAGGGGTCCTCCAAATGCGACATGGTGCCCGCAATCTTTTTCAGCCAAATTTCCTTTCCAAAATTCAAATATTGCTCCTTCCGTTCCAAGCCCTCCCATTTCTCCAAACAAAGGTTTCAGACCACATGTGAGGTATCACCGTGCTCATAAAAAAGTGGGTAACAAACATTGGGGTCACATTTTTGGAATTACCTCTTGAAAAAGTGAAAAAATTGATGCTAAAGCAACATTTTTGAGAAAAAAATGAAAATTTTCAATGTGACAACGTAACGTTATCAAAATCTGTGAAGTACCTGTGGATCCAAAATGCTCACTATACCCCTAGATAGAAGCCTTAAGGGGTCTAGTTTCCAAAATGGTGTCACTTGTAAGGGGTTTCTGCTGTTTAGGTACCTTGGCGGACATGTAAATGCAACATGGTGCCCGCAATCTATTTCAGCCAAATTTGCTTTCCAAAATTCAAATATTGCTCCTTCTGTTCCGAGCCCTCCCATTTGTCCAAACAAAGGTTTCTGACCACATGTGGGGTATCGGCGCGTTCATAAGAAAGTGGGTAACAAGTTTTGGGGTTCATTTTGTTGTGTTATTTCTTCTAAAAGTGAATAAATTTGGGGTAGAGCAACATTTTAGGTAAAATTTTATTTTTTGCTTTTTTTCATTCCACTTTGCTTTAGTTCCTGTGAAGCACCTGAAGGGTTAATAAACTTCTTGGATGTGGTTTTGAGTACTTTGAGGCGTGCTGTTTTGAGAATGGTGTCACTTTTAGGTATTTTCTGTCACTTAGGCCTCTCAAAGTCACTTCAAATGTGATGTGGTCCCTAAAAAAATGGTTTTGTGAATTTTGTTGAAAAAATGGGAAATTGCTGATGAACTTTGACCCCTTCTAACTTCCTAACCCCAAAACATTTTGTTTCAGAAATTGCGCTAATGTAAAGTAGACATGTGGGAAATGTTATTTATTAACTGTTTTGTGTGACATAACTCTCTGGGTTAAGGGCATAAAAATTAAAAGTTTGAAAATTGCAAAATTTTCAAAATTTTCATCAAATTTCCGATTTTTTCACAAATAAAAGCAAAAAATATCGTTCTAAATTTATAACTATCATGAAGTACAATATGTCACGAAAAAACAATGTCAGAATCACCGGGATCCGTTGAAGCGTTCCAGAGTTATGACCTCATAAAGTGACACTGGTCAGAATTGCAAAAAATGGCCTGGTCATTAAGTACAAAACTGGCTTCGTCCTTAAGGGGTTAAAAATATCTCTAATTTGTTTGTGTGTGTATGTGTGTGTGTGTGTATGTGTGTGTGTGTGTGTGTGTGTGTATATGATATGTATATATGTATGTCAGTATATATGCATACCTCCCAACTTTTAAAGAAGGGAAAGAGGGACAAAGTTTGCGGCGCGCAATTTTTTTTTAAGCCACGCCCCTAACCACATTTATTTTACAAACGGCCACACCCATATCCACTCCCCATCTACACCCATCCAGCAAACTGAAACTGCAGAAGCTGTCCGTGATCGCTCTGAGCCGCCACAGATCAGCAATGTGCAGAACAGGCAGGGAGTTAACTACAGGGTGTGCTGGCGGCTAGGACCCAGGAGTAGAGTGAACAGGGTGTGCAGGCAGCTAGGACCCAGGAGAAGAGCTGAACAGGGGTTGCAGGCAGCTAGGACCCAGGAGAAGAGCTGAACAGGGTGTGCAGGGAGCTAGGACCCAGGAGGAGAGCTGAACAGGGTGTGCAGGCAGCTAGGACCCAGGAGGAGGGCTGAACAGGGGGTGCAGGCAGCTAGGACCCAGGAGGAGAGCTGAACAGGGTGTGCAGGCAGCTAGGACCCAGGAGGAGAGCTGAACAGGGTGTGCAGGCAGCTAGGACCCAGGAGGAGAGCTGAACAGGGTGTGCAGGCAGCTAGGACCCAGGAGGAGAGCTGAACAGGGTTTGCAGGTAGCTAGGACCCAGGAGGAGAGCTGAACAGGGTGTGCAGGCACCTAGGACCCAGGAGAAGAGCTGAACAGGGTGTGCAGGCAGCTAGGACCCAGGAGAAGAGCTGAACAGGGTATGCAGGCAGCTAGGACCCAGGAGGAGAGCTGAAATGGGTGTGCAGGCAGCTAGGACCCAGGAGGAGGGCTGAACAGGGTGTGCAGGCAGCTATGACCTAGGAGAGCTGAAAAGGGTGTGCAGCTAAGGGTATGTTCACACATCAGGTTTTTGCTGTGCGGCACAATCCGGCGCCTTGCGGGAAAAACGCATCTGGGTTTTTTTTGCCGCCGGGTGCCGTTTTTCCTCATAGACTTTTATTAGCGCCGGATTGTGCCGCATGTACTTGCGTTTGATCCGGTTTTTGCCTGATGCGGCAAAAAACGTCACTCCGGCAGCCGCACAGGACGCAGAGAGGAACGTTTTTTTCCCAGCGGCAACAAAATGCATAGCTCCAGGTGCGGCGCTGTGCGGTATGGTGCATAATGCGAGCCGGATTCGGTGTCATGCTTCAAACGCCGGAAGCATGTACCGTATCCGGTTTTTACTTCTGAGCATGCCCAGAAGTGATATAAATTCATTGCTTGTCAGAAAATCAATCAATCACTAACTCTCAAACTCTCTCACTCACTGACTGACTCACTGACTTATTCACTCACTCTCACCCACTCACCGATCACCGGCGCAGGGCTGCACGGCTGTCACACTGCTTCAGCGGCTTCTCCTGATTTGAAAATGCCGGCCGCTCATTATTCAATCTCGTATTCCCTGCTTTCCCCGCACACCGGCGCCTATGATTAGTTGCAGGCAGACACGCCCCCACGCTGAGTGACAGCTGCCTCACTGCAACCAATCACAGCAGCCGGTGGGCGGGTCTATATTGTGCAGTAAAATAAATAAATAATTAAAAGAAAAACGGCGTGCGGTTCCCCCCCAATTTTGATACCAGCTAAGATAAAGCCACACGGCTGAAGGCTGGTATTCTCAGGATGGGGAGCTCTACGTTATGGGGAGCCCCCCAGCCTAAAAATATCAGCCAGCATCCGCCCAGAATTGCCGCATCCATTAGATGCGACAGTCCAGGGACTCTACCCGGCTCTTCCTGAATTGCCCTGGTGCAGTGGCAATCGGGGTAATAAGGGGTTAATCATGGCAGGCGTCTATGAGACACTCCCATTGATTAACCTGTAGGTGAAAGTAAATAAACACATACACCCAAAAAAATCCTTTATTTGGAATAAAAGGCAAAAAAACACCCTCTTTCACCATTTTATTAAAATCCCCAAATCCCAGAGCCCCTTTTGCCCGCAGGCTCTGGCCCTGGGAACTGTAGCCTTGGCGGTGACTGTGTTTCCCTCTAACGGTTGGACTGTTGCCTTCTATCGGGACTTGGCTGCTGGGAAACCCCGGAGGTTCCCTTCGCTAACGGATTTGACAATTTCAGCGGCGACTCCTAGCCTTGTCGGGGTCCGGAAGCCCTGCCGGTTGGTGCTGGCTTCTCTTTGCGTACCGCCGGGCCACCGCCCGTCCACGGTCCTTACGGCTAGCTCCAATAGGCCTCTCCTGCAGACGGTCACCACCGTCCGCCAACCTTGCTGTTCCGTCCGGGCCACACACCCGGACCAACTTCAGACTGCTCTTTTACCACCTCACTTCTCCACTTCCAAACTAAACTGCTCTGCTTTTCCCACCTCCAGGACTGTGAACTCCTCGGTGGGCGGGACCAACCGCCTGGCCCACCCCCTTGTGTGAACATCAGCCCCTGGAGGAGGCAACAAGGATTTTTGTTTGACTTAGGTGTGCCTGACCGGGGTGTGGGGTGTGTTGGTGTAGTACCTGTGACGTCCTGGTTTGTCCAGGGCGCCACACAGGCACTGACAGCAAGGTTGGCAGACGGTGGTAGCCATCTGCAGGAGTGGTGGAGCAACGCGGAACCGTAGGACCGGGGTCGGGCGACGGCCCGCCGGTACCAACCGGGGAGTGAATTGAAGCTAGCACACACAGGCAGGGCCATCGGACCCCGACCAGGCTTGGAGCTGCCGACAATAGTCAGATCCGAATGTGACTGAAACCCCAGGGATTTCACAACAGCAAAATGTCCCGATTGAAGGCAACAGCCCACACCGTGAGGGTATACAGCTACTGCCTAAGGCTAGAGACCCAAGGGCCAGCGTCTGCGGGCAAACGGGCTCCTCCGGTACCCATACACCGGGGAGCGGACTACCGTTGGGAATCCATAGTAGTCAGAAGGAGAACATCAAGGTGCAGGGAAAGACAGCCGCCATCACCTGTCCGGGGAGAGACACTGCAGCCGGCAGCGGGACCCGTCCATCCAGCCGTTTGGTTTACCGAGGATTTTGTACCTTTCTTGCTGAGTGAGTACACCCGTGCCATCCGGCACCGCGCCGCTCTGTCCCTGCAACCCTGCACCTCGCCAACCCTGCCTCCCCGTTACATCATCGGGCCCGGGACCACCGACCCTACCCACGGAGGGGGAAAACAACATCCCAGCTGCTCCCTACCATCTCTCCCGGGATCCCCGTCATCAGCAGCGGTGGTGCCCATCTTCACCATGACCCGTGGGTGGCGTCACGGACTAAATCCCCCAAACCAACCACCCCTTTCACTCACGGGCGAGGAGCGCCGCTCGAGTCCCCGGATCCGGCCCACCGCTCGAGCCACCGAGCAGCAGCAGCCGCAGCAGCGCCAGACCCGAGCGTTAGTGAGAGCGCAGCAGCGACGGCATCCTCCCCGCCCGCGACAACTTGGCGTCATGAACAGGATTGAACCCATCTACTTACCAGTAGAAGTGCGCCTTGTGATCTCCGCCGGCGGTGTCCGGCCGAAAATTTTGAAGCGCCGCCATCCTGGCGCG
This sequence comes from Anomaloglossus baeobatrachus, assembly GCF_048569485.1. Classification (NCBI taxonomy): domain Eukaryota; kingdom Metazoa; phylum Chordata; class Amphibia; order Anura; family Aromobatidae; genus Anomaloglossus; species Anomaloglossus baeobatrachus. Next base: position 653,778,862 of record NC_134355.1, read on the forward strand.
AAAATCTCCCGCTCGAGCATCTTCTCCGAGCAGGGAAGGAGCGAAAGCGAAGCCCCGCCCCCAACAAATGGAAGTGCTGAAGAGTACCAAGGGGGGACGGGAAAAAGATGTCTGCGCCCGACGGAGCTGTTGGAGGAGTGGCGGTTGCAGCTCCCGACGCACCCGTAGATGGAAACGGGATAGCCCCTGCTCCGGTCGCGAGAGCGGGGGGACGCGGGTCCAGCGGTCGCCCAGGTGATGCCATTCTCCCTGCCCTGTGTTCCCGGTGCTACCTGGCTACCGCAGTACGATGGGAAGCCTGATGCTTTACAGGTGTTCCGGAAAAAGATTAGCCCGGTCCTCGATTTATATCCCTTGGCTGATAGGCAACGGGCAGCGGTAGTGCTAGGGCAGCTAACCGGCGCGGCTGAGCAGGAGGCGGAGACCTAGACCGACGTGGACCAGGCCTTGGTGACTACCATTTTCGAAAAATTACAAATCGCTTTTGAGACCCGCACCGAAGCGGAGCTAAGGATGCAGTTTTATCAGTGCCGACAACGGCCTGCGGACAATGTAAGAGACTATGCCCTGTGCCTGCAAACAGCCCTCCGTACACTGAAGCAGGTGGACACTATCAATGATGTGGACAGTAACAAGATGCTAGTAGAGCAATTCCTGCAGGGGCTGGGGTCCGTGGAAGATCGCAAGCAGCTGCGGCTGTGTGCCTTGGAACACCCCAATCTGTACTTTGCAGTACTGAAAGAGCGGGCCATCAAGGCCCTGCAGGCCCCAGCGCCAGACGCTCCTGAGGCGGCCCCATGGCCGGCTGAGACCGCTCCTATCACGGTGGCGCCTCCACCTCCGGCTCTACCGGCCCCTGCTGCGCCCCTCGGGATGATGGTGGAACTAGCAGCCCAGGTCCGCCGCATGGATGGAGACCTAGCCAAGATCCTCGCCGCACTCCAGCTTCCGACGAGAGTCAAGCCCCCAGGAGGGTAGCCCGCCTCAACCCCGGAAGGTGACGCTGACTGCTCACAAACTCCAGGCCTCAGCTGAGGCTGCGGAGGGTTGCCGCTGCAAGGCAGCAAAACAGGCCGCGACACAGCGGTGCCCCCCTAATCAGAAGGTGTCCCCTGTCCGGGGAGAGACACTGCAGCCGGCTGCGGGACCCGTCCATCCAACCGTTTGGTTTACCGAGGACTTTGTACCTTTCTTGCTGAGTGAGTACACCCGTGCCACCCGGCACCGCGCCGCGCTGTCCCTGCAACCCTGCACCTCACCGACCCTGCCTCCCCGTCACATCATCTGGCCCCGGGACCACCAACCCTACCCACGGAGGGGGAAAACAACATCCCAGCTGCTCCCTACCATCTCTCCCGGGATCCCCGTCACCAGCAGCGGTGGTGCCCATCTTCACCACGACCCGTGGGTGGCGTCACGGACTAAATCCCCCAAACCAACCACCCCTTTCACTCACGAGCGTGGAGCGCCGCTCGAGTCCCCGGATCCGGCCCACCGCTCAAGCCACCGAGCAGCAGCAGCCGCAGCAGCGCCGGATCCCAGCGTTAGCGAGAGCGCAGCAGCGACGGCGTCCTCCCCGCCCGCGACAACTGTAGCCTGAAACTAGTCGGGTCCCGCTCCCCAGTATGGCTAACTGAGGGAGCTTGCTCTCAGGGTTCATGCTTGGGATTTCTTGGACCGTATTTGTGGAAAGTCCTATCCCTCTCGTTGCGCTAGTACCCCGATTTTGGAGCAGGTGGAGAGCGGATCTTGAAGGCTCCGTTCTCGTCGGGTAAATTGTCAGGTTGCCTGAAGCTACTCCCTGACCTAAGGTCCACGTACCCCATCGTGCCCTAGTCCCAGCCCGGTGATGGTACAAGGCCGCCGGCTGTCCTCCACGACAATGCCGTGCCACTTGCAACGATCCCCTGCGACTAGCTCCTATCAGGCCCAGACCAACGTCTGCTACCTAGAAGTTCCAAGGAGCCCAGCTCCTGACCTCCTCTCTCTTTCACCTCCAACTTCAACCGAACCCCTTCTGACACTCCTGACCTCCCCTTAACCAACCCCCCAAGTGGGCGACCCTATTCAACTCAGGCCGTCCACTGGTGTGTCTAATGGGTGTGGTGCAGAGTGTTCCTAGGATTTTGATTAGCTGGTCTTTGGCAACACCATTTGGTTAGGGACCCGTAACCAAGGAGGAGGTGGATATTGCGCAGAAGGGCAGATTGCACAATACCCTGTGACGACCTGATAGGCCAGGGCGTCACACTAGTCATGGGAAATACTGAGCGAGCATCAAAAAGGGAAGGGAGGAAAGAGGGGAAACCCTGTGTCTAAAGGAGGGAGAGATGGCGACCCCCTGATTAATCCTTCTGCTGGCCCCTGGCTCCACTGACATCTTTAGGTTTCACACCTATGCGCCGAGCAGGATACCTAGGCCCTGGCTGACTTTTAAGTAGGCCCTAGGTAAGGAACGGGTGGGATGAGCACTAGTCAACACCACTAAGTCCTAAAGAACACGCAAGGAAAACAAACAAGGGAAAGCAAACAAACAACTTATCTCCAAATTGACAGACAGGCTGGGTTCACACATAGCGACAGCGACAACGACGTCGCTGTTACGTCACCATTTTCTGTGACATAACAGCGACCTTGTAAGTCGCTGTTATGATCGCTGCTTAGCTGTCAAACACAGCGACGCAGCAGCGATCATAACGTTGCTACATGTGCAGGGAGCCGCGCACACTGCTTAGCGCTGGCTCCCTGCTCTCTTAGCTACAGTACACATCGGGTTAATTATCCGATGTGTACTGCAGCTACATGTGCAGAGAGCAGGGAGCCGCTCACACTGCTTAGCGCTGGCTCCCTGCACTCCTAGCTACAGTACACATCGGGTTAATTAACCCGATGTGTACTGCAGCTACATGTGCAGAGAGCAGGGAGCCGGCACTGGCAGCGTGAGAGCGGCGGAGGCTGGTAACGAAGATAAATATCGGGTAACCACCTTGGTTACCCGATGTTTACCCTGGTTACAGCTTACCGCAGCTGCCAGACGCCGGATCCTGCTCCCTGCTCGCTTCATTTCGTCGCTCTCTTGCTGTCACACACAGCGATCTGTGCGTCACAGCGGGAGAGCAACAATAAAAAAAACGAACCCAGGGCTGTGTGTATCGAGCAGCGATCTCACAGCAGGGGCCAGATCACTGCTCAGTGTCACACACAGCGAGATCGCTAATGAGGTCACTGCTGCGTCACAAAAACCGTGACTCAGCAGCGATCTCAGCAGCGATCTCGCTGTGTGTGAAGCACCCCTTAAGCAGAGGAACAGCAACATACAACAACGTTTCTCCAGATGCATACAAGCCGACTGCTTGTAATCAGGATGATGTAGAAACTTAAGGGGTCCTTCTCACATAGCGAGATCACTGCTGAGTCACAGGTTTTGTGACGTACCAGTGACCTCATCAGCTATCTTGCTGTGTGTGACACTAAGCAGCGACCTGGCCCCTGCTGTGAAATCGCTGATCGTTATACACTGTTCTGGTTCATTTTTTTGCTCGTTGGTCTCCCGCTGTATTACTCACAGCAAGTTGGGCTGCAGTGTGTACATCGACCAGGCCAAAAGCTAATGCTCTACCAGGATACAGCTAAACCCCCACTAATGTGGAAGCGTCACAGGTGCAGGAGAAGCAGATCACACACACACCTCCATGGAATGGAGGGGAGGCGAATGCTAGATGATAAAACTGCACACAAGTGGCTTGCATAGAGCGCTGTTCACATGCAGATGGCACAGTCACAAACCCGCAGCCTATTAGGTGACGCCCTTCTATTAGATCAGGCGGGCTGCCAAGCCGTACCCCACTGTGTATCATGCATGGACAGACACTCTGCAGTGCAAGGCCCAACAGAAAGGGGCCTGGCTGTATCCTGTACAGACAAAAAAATATGAGGTTTTTGTTGGTATTTATGGCCATAAAACGTAAGCCTACACCCTCGTCACGGGACCTCATGTCTGTAGGTCCCTACACTAAATATAAAAATTTGCACTGTAGAGTGTCTGTCCATGCATGATACACAGTGGGGTACGGCTTGGCTGCCCGCCTGATCTAATAGAAGGGCGTTACCTAATAGGCTGCGGGTTTGTGACTGTGCCATCTGCATGTGAACAGCGCTCTATGCAAGCCACTTGTGTGCAGTTTTATCATCTAGCATTCGCCTCCCCTCCATTCCATGGAGGTGTGTGTGTGATCTGCTTCTCCTGCACCTGTGACGCTTCCACATTAGTGGGGGTTTAGCTGTATCCTGGTAGAGCATTAGCTTTTGGCCAGGGCGATGTACACACTGCAGCCCAACTTGCTGTGAGTAATACTTAATTTTTGGAGGACATTGTCCTCTTTTTGTTGCTATTTTTATATTTAGTGTAGGGACCTACAGACATGAGGTCCCGTGACGCGGGTTGTAGGCTTACGTTTTATGGCCATAAATACCAACAAAAACCTCATATTTTTTTGTCTGTACAGGATACAGCCAGGCCCCTTTCTGTTGGGCCTTGCACTGTAGAGTGTCTGTCCATGCATGATACACAGTGGGGTACGGCTTGGCTGCCCGCCTGATCTAATAGAAGGGCGTCACCTAATAGGCTGCGGGTTTGTGACTGTGCCATCTGCATGTGAACAGCGCTCTATGCAAGCCACTTGTGTGCAGTTTTATCATCTAGCATTCGCCTCCCCTCCATTCCATGGAGGTGTGTGTGTGTGATCTGCTTCTCCTGCACCTGTGATGCTTCCACATTAGTGGGGGTTTAGCTGTATCCTGGTAGAGCATTAGCTTTTGGCCTGGGCGATGTACACACTGCAGCCCAACTTGCTGTGAGTAATACTTAATTTTTGGAGGACATTGTCCTCTTTTTGTTGGTCTCCCGCTGTGCAGCACACATCGGTGTGTTTGACTGCGGGAGACCGAGCACTGACTGTGTAAGCAGCGTATGCTGGTAACCAGGGTAAATATCGGGTAAATAAGGAAAGCGCTTTGCTTAGTAACCCGATGTGTACCCTGGCTACGTGTGCAGGGAGCCAGCGCTAAGCAATGTACGCTGGTAACCAGGGTAAATATCAGGTAACCAAGCAAAGCGCTTTGCTTGGTTTCCTGATATTTACCCTGGTTACCAAGCGCAGAGTCACTGGTGGCTGGTCGCTGGTCGCTGGTGAGATCTGCCTGATTGACAGCTCACCAGCGACCATGTAGCGATGCAACAGGGATCCTGATCACGTCGTATCGTGGTCGGAATCGCTGGTACGTCATTTAGTGAGACGGTACCCTTAGTCTATCACCAGCAAAGTACCAAGGGGAAATGCAAGTAAATAGAGACACCAAGGGATAATGATTAGCAGCTGAAAGGAAAAGTTCTCTGCAGGGTTGTAAAGAGGAAAGAGTAAGCCTCGCTGCGGAATATGTTTGCGCTATAGAAATAAAACTTATTATTATTATAAGACACACTAAACTCCATTTACACCATGGAAGAAAGGATGGAAAATCAAGTAGCAGTTTGTGCAACTAAACACAGCGACCTTCTGCAGCCGGACACCACAGGATTGTCTGTCAACTGTGACACACCTGTGTCGCTAGGGAGTTGTTGAAAAGATGGAAGTAATAGCATCTAAAAAGTCTACTTGCTAAAAGTGGTCCAAAGATGATTCTCCTGAATGTCCAACAAGTCAAAAAAAAAAAAAAATTAGAGAGTCCCCATCGGTAAATACTTTTACTGACTAACTGAAAAGATAGGTTTGGTACAGGGTTGTAATGCCCCTATGATCTATGAACTGCTCAAATATTGCTGCCACAACTGCTTGTCCCCTTGCCATACTGATGATTCTGCTTCACGTCTTATTTACTGCTCTATTCTATATCCTGTTGTGTATAATGTGACTCTTCAGAATTTGTGTTATACCATGCCTGATGGAGACCTGAGGAGTCTCGGAAGCTGCTATTATTACCATTTTATTAGTTAGACATTAAAAAGTATCAATCACTGAGGACTCTCAAATTTAAAGAAAAAAATTCTATCTACTGGCTAACACGGTATAAAGATATATTTTACCTGCAATAATTTGAAGAATTTTTTCTAGATCCATATGTCCATAGTATTTATTACCACTGATATTGAACCTAACAACCCCCCCTGCCCTTTAATTGCTTCAGAAAGTGGAACACGATTTTAACATGAAAGAACTCATCTTTAAAGTCTTAAACCCGCTTTACACGCTGCAATGTATCTTACAATGTGTCGGCGGGGTCACGTCGTAAGTGACGCACATCTAGCATTGTAAGTACATTGCAGTATGTGACAGGTACGTGCGATTGCGATTGAACGGTAAAACGTTCATCACATACACATCGTACCTTTCTCTAGAATTGCACGTCAGATTGTTCATCGTACCCGGGGTATCACACATTGCAGTGTGTGACACCCCGGGAACGATGAACAGATCTTACCTGCGACCTGCGGCTCCCGGCCCATAATGCGGAAGGAAGGAGGTGGGCGGGATGTTTACGTCCCGCTCAGCTCCGTCCCTCCACTTCTATTGGCCGGCTGCCGCGTGACGTCGATGTGACGCCGAACGTCCCTCCCACTCCAGGAAGTGGACGTTCGCCGCCCACATCGAGGTCGCATGGAAGGTAAGTACGTGTGACGGGGGTTAATCGTTTGTGCGGCACGTTCAACAAATTGAATGTGCCACACATACGATGGGGGTGTTGCAAATCGCATACGATATCGTATGCGAAATTGCAACGTGTAAAGCAGGCTTTAAACACATCACAAAATCTAAGGTGTTTGGGACCTTTTGAAGGCCTTTCGTAATTCTTCAGAGCTTCCATCAGATTCTACACCCAATCTTTAGACCTCGGTCTTCTGTATATTATATCTGCCCCTCTGCTTCGTTTAGTTATGTCCTAATAACAGACAAGGTCTCTGAGAGTTCACTCTTGGACCTTTGAGCTCTTCTGAAGCTAATTAAAGCTCAAACCCATAAAAACGTATATAAATAAAAGTAATTCAAATTGAATTTGGGTTTAGATCCACTTCTTGAAAGTTCAGTTAGCTAGTCTGATGGATTGAGTGTTACCCATCCTTCCTCCAGCACCGGTCCACACGTCTTCCTTCTTTGCTCTTGTGTACATTAAGGGCGGCTTTGCACGTTGCAACATCGCACATGCGATGTCGGTGGGGTCAATTCGAAAGTGACGCACATCCGGCATCACTTTCGAGATCGTAGTGTGTAAATGCTAGATGATACGATTAACGAGCGCAAAAGCGTCGTTATCGTATCATCGTTGCAGGCTCCGACTTTTTCATAATTATGCTGCAGCGACAGGTACGATGTAGTTCTTCGCTCCTGCGGCTGCACACATCGCTGTGTATAACGCCGCAGGAGCGAGGAACTTCACCTTACCTGCCGCCGGCGGCTATACGGAAGGAAGGAGGTGGGCGGGATGTTTACATCCTGCTCATCTCCGCCCCTCCGCCGCTATTGGCCGCCTGCCGTGTGACGTCGCTATGACGCCGCACGACCCGCCCCCTTAGGAAGGATGCGGGTCGCAGGGCAGGTGAGTGCATGTGAAGCTGGCGTAGCGCTAATTTTCGCTACGCCAGCTATCACAAGATATCGTACCTGCGACGGGGGCGGGGACTATTGCGTGCGACATCGCAGTATCGGCTTGCAATGTCGCAACGTGCAAAGCCCGCCTAATTTTCTATTATAACCCAGTGAGCGCCTTTGCTTTTTTTTCTAAGTGTTTTAAAGCTGGCTTGTGACATTTTGAGATTTTGGCACACTCTTCAACCCCTTTAGTTCGCAACTTAAGCCACTTCACTCTGCTATCGCTGGGCTCTGCTGCAGTGATTACAAGGCAAACCTCCTTACAAGTACTCATCTGCTATTCAAAGGCGCCGCTGCACATTCAGCTTTGCTCCTTCAACATACCTGTCTGTCAACATGGGTCTGCTTCATCAGAGTGACTGTCCACCAACTCAACAATTGTCCACCAAGGTTCCTGTTCCCCAGCTCAGCTGTTCTTCATCAAGGTGCTTGTCAGGCGCCTTGAGGAAGCATAGCCAAGTTGGAGGTCTGCTAATCCAGTTCTTGGGTACCAACGTGTTGTCCGCACCCTCACCTCTATTACAGCACACTGGCTGTTTATCATTTCAGCTCTTCTGCTCCAAGACTTCTCTGCACACTGAGCTCTGTTGCATCTGGGTACCTGCTTTTCTATATGTCTTTCCTGTTTTAAGGTGTTGTCCGCACATTCGGCTCTGCTGTTTTAAGGTAAGTGCCAGTCTATATAACTGTTTGATCCAAGGTCCTGTCTGCACGTTCACCTCTGCTATATTAAAGTACCTACCTGTCCACCCACCTTTGCTATTCCCATTTTATGCCCTATTGAGCCAAGGTATCCAACTACATACATCTGGTTCTGCTTTTGTAAGGTGCTGTCTGCAGACTCAGCTCTGCTGTTTCAAAGTGATAGCCCAAATATCCTGCTTTGCTGATCCTCTAAGTCGCATGTGCCATCCTGCATATTCAACTCCACTGTTCCTCGTACCATCCAGCAAATCAAGCTCTACAGATCCTAGCTATTTCACATGGCGTTCTAGCTATCCATCTGTGGTCTAGTCTGTGCTGGTCACCCAGTCCTACTGCTTCGCGAATCCCCTGAACCATAGCACTGAGCATTAAACAGGATCAAGCAGCCTTCACTGTACTGCATTACGTGAAAGCTCAACAAGCCAAATGGTAGATATTTTTAAACAACTTTTACAAAACTTTACTCCAAAAATAGTAACTGCAAATCTATTATTTGCAACCTATTGTAAGCTAATATAGATTGTTTGCATTGATTGAAGTGACTAATATTTTTAAAATAACATTTAACATTAATATCATAAAAAATACAGAGAAGTTAAAGAATACATGTATCAACCAAAAAATAATATAGTGTATCTTTGGCTTTTGCAACTATTGACCCATTTCACATTTTCCGTCAGTCTACGGAATTTATAAAGAGACTAATCGGTCTATTGAGAAGGGTTTTCTTTCAGACAATAATGCTATTTTATAAATGAAATCTGTGTTTCTTCTTTCTTGCAGACCATTGAGCCTTTCCCCGCAGTCATCCTCAAGTCATATGTGAGGTCTTCACTCTTGGTGCTGTCAATAGTTTAAAGAAGAGCCTTAGGCCAGAGAATACAGATTCTCCTTGTGCTAAGTGTCAACTATGGAAGATGTTTTCCCTCCAGAAAGTGAAAAATTACTTCTCATCGGATAAGGGATTTGTCTCGTGTTTCTTTAATGACCTGAAACTTCTGTAAATTTAGAATAGCTTATTATAAAAATAAAAGGTTATGTGTACAATTCACTATTCTAATATTCTATTGATGGGCCCAGTGATTTGCCAAAATAGTATCACACTGCCCACTGTAGCCAAAAAGTGGCTAGAAATTGTAATAAACCATGGCCTTGATGCCCTCAAAGTAACAACATTTTTTGGGGAGTAAATACCAGTTGAATATGCCCAGGAACAGTCTTGTCTCACGCTATGTATCTTGTTAGCCTTGCTTTTCAAGTAGATGTGAAACCCACCAGCAGCGGTCGCCCCAGGGGCATCACTCCACCTGCAGGGACGCCGCGGGGTCTTCTTTTGGGATATTTCTGGCAACAGGTATATCAGTTTGGTGTATGGATGAGTCGTGACGCCACTCACGGTTTGAGGTCAGGGATATGGGTGACCGCCACTGCAGGTTTAATGAGCGTCTGGGGCTGATGGTGTCTGCAGTCTGATGGTATGGCCTCCCGTGAGTGAGGCTTGCCCCAGGTGCTCGGGTGTTTAGAACAACAGGTCCCAGAATAACTCAGTCTCAGTCCGGAAAGTCTTTTAACTTGTTTTACTCACTTTTAGTTGTTTCTGTGAGGTAACCCGGGCGATGCTGAGATAACCAGGTGGAACCAGGAACTCCTTGAGGCCGCTCTGAGGGTAACTGTTAACTCACCTTTTTAGCACTTCTTGTTTCAGATTGTTACGGTTGCTGCGAGCACTGGAGACTATGTCCAGATTTCTTGCTACTGCACATGTGCGAGCGCTGGAGACTATGTCCAGATTTCTTGCTACTGCACATGTGCGAGCGCTGGAGACTAAGTCCAGATTTCTTGCTACTGCACATGTGCGAGCGCTGGAGACTAAGTCCAGATTTCTTGCTACTGCACATGTGCGAGCGCTGGAGACTAAGTCCAGATTTCTTGCTACTGCACATGTGCGAGCGCCGGAGACTAAGTCCAATCTTGGAGCCATTGCACATGTGCGGGTGACATCATCGCTGACACGAGGTCACATGTCTCTGACACCTTCTACGCCGCATGGTGCTCAGTCCTCTTGGTTCATGCATATGAGTAGACGCTCTGTGCGCGTTCCTCTAGGCATTCCTCTGTCTATGCTAGGTGAGCGCTACCGGCAGGGTAGCGTTCTTATACCTTACAGCTTCGGCTGCTGTCCGTATCCTTACCTCTTAGGGGAGCGGACATAGGCAGGTGCCTGAGGCACATGGTCTGGCTGGGCCTTGTGATTCTACTCGTAGGTGGACGTTGCCGCTAGGGTAACGTTCCTTATACTGCGTCTGGCAGTTGTTCGTATCCTCGCACACTAGGGGAGCGAACAGAGGTAGGAGCTTTGTGCGGCTTACGCTGCTGTTCGTCTCTTTTGCACCACTAGAAGAGCGGACCTAGGCAGGTGCCATATCTAGGGGTTCGTGTCCTCGCACACTAGTGGAGCGAACGCAGGTAGGAGCTTTGTGCGGCTTACGCTGCTGTTCGTCTCTTTTGCACCACTAGAAGAGCGGACCTAGGTAGGTGCCATTTCGCACACATTGCCTTTGTCTCTGTGATTATTAACAGAGATCATTCCACACACCCTCCAAGTAAGGGAGGAATTGCTTTACTTACTTATTATATCCTTCTGTGAGTTAACAGAGGTATTGCACTCTGCCATAGTCTGCAGCAAAGTCTTTGCACGGTGGACCCTGACTGTCTGATACTCCTTTCGGTTATTATCAGACAGCCCCCCGTAACACAGATAACCCCTGACTTGAAGTACCGTGGGGTCTATTCAGGGAAGTCGCTACTGCCTTTTCTCCCCTTTTTGGCCCGTTTACCGACAGCGTGGACCTTGGTGAGATGGCTTCTGGCACTGCCTCCTTATGGGTCCCCACATTGCTGCTGAGGCTCGGACTCTGTGTGTTTGGTGAGGTACCTCCAGTACCCTCACCGGCAGGTTTAGCAGCTAGTTACTTGAGGTTACTCTAGGGACCTGTTTCCCCTTGCGTGCCTAGTTACCAGCAGTCCCCGTACTCAGCCACCTCTCTGCAGGTGTCTTTCAGACTGACTAACAGGTAACCGTTCTCCCCCGCCAACAGCTACTACACGTGCAGGGTCTCACTAGTCTCCTCGCGCCTTCTCCTCTCCCTCTCACTCTCTGTCTCTCTCTGTCTCCTAGCAACCGCTGCGCTCCACTAGCAGACTGGCTCACTCCTCCTCCTTTCTGACAGCCTCTGCAACCTAGCTTCTAGGCCCTCCACTACACCGCTTGACAAGAATTGGAGGCCAGACCCCTCTAGGGACTGCCCAAGGGTCCCATCTAATGGTGTTGGAGACCTGGTTGCTATGTGTCTGTGCATACACACCCCATTCTGGCCTTTGGAATTTACCTAGAAGCACTGTCCCAGCATGGCTGCAGTACTCAGTGGTGCCCGACACTTCACTTTACCAGAACTATATGAGCTGGAATTTCTTTATTTCACTTCCTAATATGCCTGGCCATTGTCCAATATCCAATGTCCAATTAATTGCCTGGCATGGACTGATCTATCATATCATCCATCAACCAAATTTCAAACTTCAACCTTGTTGGGTTTAGAAAATGGGCCATAATACAATCCAGAATGTTATATTAGATTTACCATTTTGATAATATCGTATCTATAACACTAAGCCCAGGATGATTTTCCACGTTTTCTAGGGGAGGTTTGAAAAGTTTTGCTCTTTTCTGATTAGATCTCAAAAATCACATAACCTAGATAATTCCCACCATTTTTTAGGGAGCCACCCCAATTATAGACTTTCTGACTACAATGGTCCCGAAGGACTTACCGCTTCCCTCTTGTGTCCTCTGCTGCAGTGCTGAAAACTTTAAGGCTATGTGCCCATGGTACTTTTTTCAGCACAAAAAAGCATGTCTTGGCAGAAAAAAAAGTTGCTGAAAATAATGTGCTTTTTCAATGCATTTTTGCGTTTTTTCATGTTTTTTTACATGCTTTCTTTCATGTTTTTTGGGGGCTTTTTTTGTAATGGCAACCGCGGGGGTACAGCACCTGTACCCCCGCGGTTGCCGCTGAGTATGATGTTACAGCCGGGAACCAGCTCTCTCTGCTTGGATTGGTGACCGCGCCACTCTTGACAATTTAACCCTCTGAATGCTGTGATCAGTGTGATCGCAGCAGTCAAAAGGTAAGGAGAGGGATCGCTTACCTGTCCCTGGTGATCGGGTCCCTGGAAAGTGATCATGGGGAGCCGATCGCTGCCATAGTAACCCTGGGTCATCACCATGACGACTCAGGCATACTGAACTATGGATCGCCTTACAGACTAGGGTTCTTAGATCACCGGACTTCCCTCCCGCGGTAAAGACTGCGAGGCCTAGGTGCACGAAACCTGGTGACGTCACAAGGTGAATGCCGTTCATGCCGGTGAATCTGCAGGAAACACCGGTGATCCGCTGGCATGAACACGATTCACCTTGTGATGTCACTCAGGTTACCTGCGGTCACACATGAACGTCCAGCTGTGACTGTCACTAACCTGAGTGACGTAACCGCTGATCGCGGCTAACTCTCTGCCTGCAGTTACAGCATTCGGTCATGTTCCATGATCGCGCACTGTAATTTCAGATGTAGCAGTGCTAGAATTGTCGTGGGACTTCGTGTGGATTACATTGGACCTTCAGGGGTGTTTTGGGGTTAATAAAGTGATGAAAGAGGGTGTTTCTTTTTCTTTTATTTCGAACAAAGGATTTTTTTTTGGTGTTTATGTTTATTTACTTTCACTTACAGATTATTGATGAGGGGTGTAATAGACTAATCTAGAGCTTAGTGACAGCTATGGGCTGTTATTAACCTCTTATATTACCCCGATTGCCACCGCATTAGGGCAATTGGGAAGAGTCGAGTAAAGTGCCGGGCTTGTCACACCTAATTGATGTAAAAATCCCAGACAGCTGCAAGTTGCTATTCTTAGCATGGGGGAGTCCCAATAACCATAGGACTCCCCAGGCTGAGATAGAAAAAAATGCAAAAAAACGCTATGTGGGCACAAGGCCAGAGAGCATTCACTAATACAGGCTGCACAGATGAGGGTGCAGTTACTGAAATGTGTAAAAAAAGATATGTAAAAAGTTATAGTGTACCGCCCCGCACTCGGCTGCAGCCAAGTCGCTCGGATCTGGGCTCGATTGTAGGTGGCTCGAGCGCCTCCGGACCAGGGGTCACTTCGCTCTGAAAGGGGCTGGCGCTTTGAAGGGGGTTTAGGCCGAGGCCGTGGTTTGTTTTTTAGAGTTCGTGACGCCACCCAGGGGTCGTGGTGAATGAGAACACCACCGCTGCTGTTTACTAGGCTCCCAGGGAAGATGGTGCGCAGCAAAGGTGTTAACCCCTCCGTGGGCAGGGGTGATGGTCCCGAGGCCCATTGGGGATGGTGTAGTGGTGCTTGGCGGTGCGGGGCGATGCGTGGCCCGAGGGCACAGTGGTACTCACTATTAAAGATGCACAAGAGTCTCTGGTAAACCAAAAAGATGGTGGTCGGTGCCCGCAGCCGGCTTCATCTGGTCCCCTACTCGGGTTGGTGGTCTCCGCCTTTCTCCTGCACCTTCTGTGTAGCTGTGGACAACCCGTGCTTCAGCAACGGGAGTTCTGCTCCCCGGCGTTGTGTGTCGGGAGAGCCCGTTTACCTGCAGACACTGGCCCATGGGATCCCTAAGCCTGAGCAGTGGCGTTTATCCCCCTCAGTGGGCTGTTATCTTCAGTCGGGACTTGGGTGGGAAAGGACCTAAAGTCCAGACCTCAATCAGTTAATTAACTTAGTCCGGTAGTTTCGGGACCAAGTTTCAGGGTCTGAGTACCCCCCTTTGTGCTCCGGTTTCCGGTCGGTTCCCCAGTTCGGTACTGGTGGGCCACTACCCTGCCCCGGTTCCTTACGGTTCCACCTGGCCGTCTTCCCGGCTCCTGCAGGCTGAGGCCACCGTATGCCTCCTAGCCAGAGGTGACTGGGCTCCGACCCAGACACCTGGTGTTAGGCTGTGGCAGACCTGGGCACAGGTCTGCCTCTGCACTTGACCTTCACTCCTGTCCACTTCACTGTCAAAACTAGACTAACTGTTTTTTCCTGCCTCAGGGCTGTGAACTCCTCGGTGGGCGTGTCCAAATGCCTGGGCACGCTCCCTGGTGTGAACATCAAACCCTGAGGGAGGTGACTAGGGTTTTAATGGTTGGCTGGTGTTACCCTTATTAGGGGATGGGTGTTTGTGCAAGGGACTACCTGTGACTACCTGGCTAGTCCAGGGCGTCACATTAGCATAAATGCTACAACTCTCATGCTTTTTGGCCTTCATTTCTCTCAGTGTTAGAGATAGCAGAGAGGAAGGGGGTTAACATTCCAGTGTGGACACGGGTGAAAGTATCTACAGCCTCAGGGAGCAGAGAGAAAACAGGTTGTAGATAAAGAGGAAAGCAAATTAAAATAAAGAAGTGCAAATCAGAAGCTGTGCTGATATATGAGCTGTTGAAGACAGCAGTACCCTAGACACATATCCTGCCAATATTACTGGGAAAGACATACAGACCTCACCTCCAGCCTATATTACTGGGAGAGACACACAGACCTCAAATACAGCCTATATTACTGGTAGAGACACACAGACCTCAAATCCAGTTTATATTACTGGGAGAGATACACAGAACTCACATCCAGCCTATATTACTGGGAGAGATACACAGACCTCACCTCCAGCCTATATTACTGGGGAGACACACAGACCTCACATCCAGCCTATATTACTGGGAGAGACACACAGACCTCACATCCAGCCTATATTACTGGGGAGACACACAGACCTCACATCCAGCCTATATTACTGGGAGAGACACACAGAGCTCACATCCAGCCTATATTACTGGGAGAGACACACAGACCTCACATCCAGCCTATATTACTGAGAGAGAAAAACACAGAGATCACATCCAGTCTATATTACTGGGAGAGACACACAGACCTCACATCCAGCCTATATTACTGGGAGAGACACACAGACCTCACATCCAGCCTATATTACTGGGAGAGACACACAGACCTCACCTCCAGCCTATATTACTGGGGAGACACACAGAGCTCACATCCAGCCTATATTACTGGGAGAGACACACAGACCTCACATCCAGGCTATATTACTGGGAGAGATGCACAGACCTCGCATCCAGCCTATATTACTGGGAGAGACACATAGACCTCACATCCAGCCTATATAACTGGGAGAGACACACAGACCTCACATCCAGCCTATATTACTGGGAGAGACACACAGACCTCACCTCCAGCCTATATTACTGGGGAGACACACAGAGCTCACATCCAGCCTATATTACTGGGAGAGACACACAGACCTCACATCCAGGCTATATTACTGGGAGAGATGCACAGACCTCACATCCAGCCTATATTACTGGGAGAGACACATAGACCTCACATCCAGCCTATATTACTGGGAGAGACACACAGACCTCACATCCAGCCTATATTACTGGGAGAGACACACAGACCTCACATCCAGCCTATATTACTGAGAGAGAAAAACACAGAGATCACATCCAGTTTATATTACTGGGAGAGACACACAGACCTCACCTCCAGCCTATATTACTGGGAGAGACACACAGACCTCACCTCCAGCCTATATTACTGGGAGAGACACACAGACCTCACCTCCAGCCTATATTACTGGGGAGACACACAGAGCTCACATCCAGCCTATATTACTGGGAGAGACACACAGACCTCACATCCAGCATATATTACTGGGAGAGACACACAGACCTCACATCCAGGCTATATTACTGGGAGAGACACACAGACCTCACATCCAGGCTATATTACTGGGAGAGATGCACAGACCTCACATCCAGCCTATATTACTGGGAGAGACACATAGACCTCACATACAGCCTATATTACTGAGAGAGAAAAACACAGAGATCACATCCAGTCTATATTACTGGAGAGACACACAGACCTCACATCCAACCTATATTACTGGGAAAGATACATAGATCTCCCATCCAGCCTATATTACTGGGAGAGACACTTTCATAAAAGAAAAATATGAAACTTGGATCTGGGTGCAAATTAATAATCATAGGGAATAGGTGTAACAAAGACTAAAGGAATGAAGACTGCAAACTGAAAAAGTACTAATTTATTAATGAAAGATAACCAATAACATATGTAAAAATCACTTTTTTCATGCTAATGCTGTCCATAGCCTTTAATATATGTATCTCCAAATAATGAATATTTAATAAATTAATTAAGCAAGTTTTTTCTTAACAAAATTTTGTATTTTTACAATCCTATTTATTGCCCTTTATTTTTCGTTATGCTATTAAAAGCAGTGTACTTTTTTCTAAATTGCCTAAAAGTTATTCCCTCTGGGGCTTAATTGGTTATTTCTGCCCAAACTAGTGAGAGATTTGCTTGATTTTTTTCTGTTTTGTGACAGTTTGACCTTTATCATAAACAACACTAAATATTAATATTGCAATGTATTGATTTCTTTCAGCTTTAACACAATCTCACTGGTATTGACTTTGGCACTTAACACTCCTAAACCGGACAAGACCATTTACACATTTACGGCTCAGTGGGTAAAGGCTGAGGGTGCGGAGCGGCTCCCACATCAGACAAATTCATTCTAACAGAAAAAAGCTTCAATATGCCCCTAAAGCTAATGAATGTCTTCCATCTGACGGACGTCTCAAGCCACTAATCAGAAACACAATCCAAAATGCTCCACGACCTTTCATAAAATTCAGATGAGCAAAACACTATTGGATATTTGCCATTTTTGAGTGACATCACATGGAGAATCCCGTAACAATGAAATCTGACACAAGAGAATCTGAGCACAATGTCTTGTTCAATGCCCCAATTATATAGCAGTTAGCATGGGGCAACTAATAAGGTTGAGGAACTTCTATGGTTTTCCATAAGACCTGAAGCCATTCTTTGAGCTACAGATGGGTGCACATATTGTCATGTGCTATTCGGCTCTGCATGCACGTGGTGGCACAGCGTAGTCAAACTCTGTTCAAACTACAGAGCCAGACAAGCAACCTGAAGCTTCTTAATTATTCAGTCAGAGCCGAGCATCGGCTAATTCAGGTTTACTGACAAGCAACCTGAGGCTTCTTAATTGTTCAGCCAGAGCCGAGCATCGGCTAATTCAGGTTTACTGACAAGCAACCTGAGGCTTCTTAATTGTTCAGCCAGAGCCGAGCATCGGCTAATTCAGGTTTACTGACAAGCAACCTGAGGCTTCTTAATTGTTCAGCCAGAGCCGAGCATCAGCTAATTCAGGTTTACTGACAAGCAACCTGAGGCTTCTTAATCGTTCAGCCAGAGCCGAGCATCGGCTAATTCAGGTTTACTGACAAGCAACCTGAGGCTTCTTAATTGTTCAGCCAGAACCGAGCGCCGACTAATTCAGGTTTACTGGTCCTCAGCTCTGCAGGAGTTACTTCCTGTAGACTGGTGAGCAGAAACTAAGAGCTCAGGTTGCTAATTGTCACATGCAGCTGTATCCTTCCTAATTAAAGCATGGTTTCCTTACAGTATGGGTCGTTGATAGCTTCAGCATACGCTTCAGCAATCCCTGTCTTGGTGGTTATCCTGTTGTCACGCTTGCAGGAGTGTTCAGACCTACATGTGTCTGACGCACAACAAAACACAACTAACAAAGCGGACACCAGGAGACACAATAACAGCGGGGGACACTGGAACCAGTGAGAGAAGATGGTGGGACACCTCCTATCCTCACCTGCAGCTCTCCCTACTCTCCTAGTCAGACCCTATACAGTCTCTGCAACTGCCGCCGAACAGGAACCTGGGACCCTAAGAAGACCCTATAGGTGCCCTGACTAGTGGAGGGCAGGTGAGGTACAGTAGATCCCACGGCTGCACTAACCAGACACAAGGAAAGGTAAGACAAACGGTGAAAAGCAACAAAAGGATAAAGCCTGAGAGCAGGAAACTTGTTCAGCAGAACCTTCCTTCAAGGCAGCCAGAGACCAAATGACTTTGTATCTTCATAAGGCCTGTGCCACACATCCGTGCTGCCGGCACGTGTTTGTCATTTTTTACACGTACCGGCGGCACGGAGACACTTTAACCAATGCTACCCTATTGTAGCAGGCACACACACGTAAAACCACACGGAACGTGTGTCCGTGTGCGTTTGTACGTGTGTGCGATTTTCAAAGCGCTGACATGTCCGGTTTTTCGCCGGCAGCACGGGTGTTACACGGCCCGCACCCGTACCACACGGGTGTAGTGTGGATGCGGTCCCGTGTGACACGCGCCGGAGAAAACACACATGTCAGTGAAAAAAAAAAAAAACATTAACTCACCTTCTCCAGCCCTCCTGTCTCTGCCGCTGCTGCCTCTTGCTGCCGACCGCCGCTCATTATTCTCATTGAATATTCACTTCACTGCCTGGCAGCAGCAGCAGCAGCGGGGAGACGGGAGGGCTGGAGACCGAGGATCAGCACCACGGACAGCAGCGCGGACATCAGGAAGGACCAGGTGAGTATAATAATTACTGATTCTACGTGTGCTATCGCGGATAGCACACGTAGAACACACGTGTCACGCACGTACCAGAGACACGTACTTACCTGCACGCAACACGCAGGGAAAATACGTGTCTCTCGGCACGTGCGTGAAATTCACGTGAGTGTGGCAGAGGCCTAAGGGATTGCTAGGTAACACCATTATTTAAACCTGAAGGGCGTGACAACAAAGTGAGTGCAGCTGACACACCCAGCTAGGAACTTCTGCAAGAGGAAAACTGACATTTAACCAGTTCAGTACTAAGAGAAATGAAACCATTTAAATGTTGAGAGCCAGATAAGAGGTTCCAGTCCAAAGACAATCACTGGTTTCTAAAAACAGGGAGACAACCATGACACCTGTTTGTGGTGATCTGTGTTGCGCTTTTGAGTGGTGTGAACGTTCCCCAGTTGTGCGTTACTTTCTTCCCTTCTTCGTTGCTTCTCTGCACACATATTGTCTCTCGTGTGTGTGTGTTTTGAGTGCATTGTGTACAAGTTTCCGTTCTCCCTTGTCAGTGTCATTGTTGTGGGGTTTTGTTATTGTGTTTTCCAGCCCGCCCCAAGGGTGGGGGACAGGGGGAGTAAGATCAGAGCTCGGACAGGAGTCAGGGTCACGCTGGGGGCTCGGACCTGGTTACCATCAAACCTACCTCCAAGATAAGGAACAGCGTAGGGTCTTGGATCTGTGGGCCAGCCTAGTGGCCCCTGTCCTGTCATTACATACTTTCTTCTAAAAAAGTATCTAACCTTTTCTAAAGCATTGTTGGTTCCCGATGTGACCTACCCCTGAGGTAAACTATTCCAGATTAATTGTTCTTATAGTAAAGATGCCTTGTATCCTGTGGAGATTGAATCTTTCTTTCAATATAGTCCCTGACAGTAGTTCTGTCGCTTATCCATGTTATGTAAATAAAAGCTTATAACCTGACTTTAAATTCATCCATTGGTTTCATAAATTACTATTTTGAAAAGCTGAAATTGTCCCAAATTTGGTTTGGATTATGAAAATAAAGTTTCTGCAAAGCTGAAATATTGATCATTTAATGAACACAGAAAGGTCAGATTTTGGCAAGACAAAATTTTTGTCGCCTTGTCATATATTGCACCGGAGCCTAGTTTACATCCTCACCTGTGCTCACTAAATGATCGCTTAATTAGTGGGTGTGTATAAAAAGAAACCCAGCACCTCCTCAAATGGAAAATGAAGGGGTGCAAGGTTTTTAACATCCACCAGTTCTGTGATGTCATCATCGAGGTGTGAAAGAGGATCCAGCACCTCCTGTGAAGCTCTAGTGACCTCTAGGCCAAAGAGAGTTCAGACAGTGTTTGAAAATAATGGTGGCCACACAAAGTATTGCAACTTTGGGCACAATTTGGCCATTTTCATTTATTGGTGTACTCATTTTATTGACAGCTGCTTAGACATTAATGGCTGTGTGTTGAGTTATTTAGAGGACACCCCATTTACACTGTTATACAAGCTGCACACTGACACTGTACATTGACATATAGTTTTAGCGACAGTGGAGTTGAGTTTTTAGATATTAAAATCACTACAGACGAGTTTGGGGCTCTGCAGACGGATGTGTACAGGAAACCGACGTCTGTAAATTCCCTACTCCATGCCACTTCGGCCCATACCAACTCCACTGTACGCGCCATCCCAATTGGCCAGTATCTCAGGATGAGACGACTCTGCTCTCAGGACAACGTTTTTAAACAACAGGCAGATGATTTGAGGATGAGGTTCAAAAACAGAGGGTATGGGAACCGTACCCTGAAACAAGCTTATCAGAGAGCAAGATCGGTGTCTAGGGATGATCTGCTTCACGGGAGGAGAGGTGAAGCCAGGCCTGTGGAAAATATCAGGTTCATCTCAACATTTAATGTTAGATGGCAGGAGATGAGAGAAATTTTGACTAAATTCTGGCCGATCCTTCAATCTGATCCCACTTTGAAGTCACATCTGCCCCCTGTACCTTTGATGACTGCCAGGCGATGTAGAAATCTTAAGGACTACTTGGTCAAAAGTCATTACATACCACCAGTGACCAGTAGTTCTTTTGGTTCATCTGGACCTATTAAAGGTTGCTTCCCTTGTGGCCGCTGTGTTTCCTGCCCGAATGTCTCTCGCTGCTCTTCTTTCCATACTAGTGATGGGAGAAGAAATTTCCCTATAAGAGAACATATCTCCTGTACTACCATCAATGTCATCTATTATGCAACATGTGATTGTAATATGATCTATATAGGGATGACATCAAGGGAATTAAGAGTAAGAGTAAGGGAGCATGTGAGGGACATTCGGGCGGCAACCACAGCGACCAATGTGGCAGAATTAAAAACTATACCGCGCCACTTTAAATTGGTCCATGGATGCAGCCCTAGATCTTTTATGGTCAGGGGTATCGACGTGATTCATTGTGGGATTAGGGGGGGAAATGTCAAAAGACTTTTGGCCCAACGTGAACTGAAATGGATTACCATTTTGGACACAGTCACACCAAAGGGCCTCAATGAGGCTCTAAACTTCGCCCCGTTTCTATGAGTGGCTCTCATTATGTACTGCACCATTCTTTCTTTCTTTTTTAATTTAGAATTTTTTTAATTAATTTTTATCTATTTCCTCTTTATGGCCCTGTTTTTAATTTTCAGTGTTCCTAATTTAATTCTTTTGCCTTCATAGGACCTTGTTTAGTTATTACCCATTGTGGTTGATATTTTGGACTTGGACCAGACATCGATTTTCTTGGAGAAATTGTTTGTATATGATTCCTTTATGATATGGACGTACTGTCATCTTAAGAAGATCCTTTCATAATAATCTCCTGCCCTCTGGTTTTATGTAATATGCTTGATGCCATTGTTATCTTATTTCCTGTGGTTTTATCTATAGGATGGCAAGGATACTTATGTATTGTTCACATTTTTCAATTCCAGCTATTAGTCTGTCCCGCCCTCTGGTTGCTGTGCGCGCTCCCATCGCGCGGTTTGTGTCCTCGCTGCCAGCCCGGCGTCCCTTATGGTGGGGGCGGATGCTGCGGACCCCTGGGCCCGGGGGTCCGCCGCGTCCCCCCTCACTGGACTGCCGGGGGCGTGGTGCGGACTCTTGCCGTGCTTTGGCGTGCGCGCCACCATGGCAACCTGATGGCTGATTGACGGACTCTAGCTGGGAGCTGTGTCCCGCCCTCTGATTTCCGTGACCCGCGCGCGCCGCTCGCCTTCCTTGCCCGCCCCTTGGCTGTCCTCTGTGGATGAGGGTGGCTTTGGAGCACGTGTTCTTCTGCTCCGGGCTCCCTCTCCCATTGGGCGGCTGAGGGGCGTGTGATGTGGGGCGCGCGGTGCGCGTGCGCGTCGGCGGGGATCCGATTGGCTGGGACGCATTTTCCAGGTCATGGGCTGCCCAATGAAGTCTAGCGACTTCCGTTATAAGGTCCTTGAACGGCAATTGCCGTACACCTTCCCTGATGAAGCCAGCAGATGTAATCCGTGCGAAACGCGCGTAGGAAGGCTTGTGGCACTGTCCTGGGACGCTCTGGTGCTTGCCCCTCTTCTTAACCATGTGTAAGTTATGGGTTCTTAGGGTCTTTTTCATGTGACTGGCTTTTTTCCGGCGATCCCTATCCGGCATAAAACGGACATATGCCGATTTGGCTACACTACTTTATGTGTCCAGCCAGGGTGAGGGCGCCATACTTGTTGGTCATTTTGTGACCTTTTGTCATGTTTAGCTTGATATTTGGCAAATCTCTGTCCTGCCTTATAGATCTATGCTGATTGGGCTACATAGAATTATGGTTATTATCAAGACAGAGACGCCATAGTTACTAGCCAGCCATCTATATTCACTTATGACCCTTTGTCCCTTCATGCTTATTTGGGGTGTTATCACCTTTGCTCTCCCATTTATGTGTGGTAATTCACCTTTTTCTCTATGTAAGCACCGTATATGTACCTTTTCTATACTGATCGTAACGATTTTAATATAATATGAATTTTGTATAATAAAAATTTGGATATTTTTGCAACAATAGCCTTGTAAGCTCCATTTTTCTTCTTCTTAATATTATGTGCCATATGGAGTGGCGTTGATTTGTGATGCGAGATGTGCCTTGGTTCAATGTTCTTGTGTCTTATGGTCTTTTTTGTGTTATTCACAGCACAGTCTCGGACAATGATGAACTTTAAAGCCCGCGAGGAGGCGTGGCTTAATAAAATTAACGAGGTGCTAAAAGGTGAACCCACAGGGGTTTTGGAAAGTAATGGTGCATGTACTAGGGATTTGTGCAATAAGATTACAGAGCTACTTAAGAAACGGACGAGGATTTGGCTTAATTGTACCTTTTTGGAGAGATATGTGGAACTCGGTTTAATTCCGAGGGGACTACGAGTTCAAGTCTTTCCCTCGTTCCCCATCCAAAATGATGAGTTTAAAAGAAAATGGGAGACCGCTGCCTCTGACTGCTCCAAACAATTTCTTCAACTCTTAATTGGGTTGAATAAGGAGACCCTTGCTACCTTAGAAGGTGATATCAACTCCTTGCAGATCGATATAGAAAAAAACATGACAACAACAGCAATTAATAAGTTTAATGAGGGTCTTGACTTGGAAATTGAGAAACTGAGTAAAGAGGTTCAAGACACTAAGATACGGAAACTACAGAGAGATCTGGATGACAGACGTCAGAATAAGATGTATAAATGGAGGGGTAGTGATAGATTTAAACCATATCAACGCCCACGGTTTGGGGGATCAAGATCAGGTTCCATCTCCTCCTATACATCAGGCGAAGAAAGTGGTTTATCCGGCAGTACTACGACATCTGGAAGGGGCAATCAGAGCCAAATGTCTTGGGATAATAGATTACGTCAACCTAAAAAGAGGGGTGCCGGCAGACCTAAAGATATTGGTTCGGGCGAAGGCCCCCAGGTAATTAACCTGTCAAAATACACTTTGTCTACGGCTCAACTACAGGTGTTGAGCAAGGGTTTGACATTTTCCCCCACTAACACCTTTGATTTGTTTACAGCTCTGAAGGATCTTCACCTTTTCTCCCGGAAGCTGATCCTTCATAAGTTACATTCTAAATCATCGACAGGAGACACTGATCTTGCTATGGGACAGAGTGCGACACAAATTTTGGAGGATCTCTCAGAAGAACCATCATCTCAGCTGCCAGGTGAGTTTCCCACCTCCTTGAGGCCTAGATCCGTGACTTTCCCCCCCTTGTCTCTGTGCCCGGCGGTGGAGATTTTTACCCGTTTGGTTAGTGAAAATCTTCGTGATATCTCCACTCGCCGATCACGGGACAATTTAACTGCAATCCAAAGGAGAGCCTTGAAAGAACTGGGCGATATGAAGGATGTCATATTCAAGGCCGCAGACAAGGGGGGTAATGTCATGGTTTGGCCGGTTGATCTTTATGAAAAGGAGGCCCACAGGCAGCTGAGAGATAGAGAGACATATAGTAGATTGGATTTGTCGCCTCTGATCTCATTCTCTGCCCAATTGTACCTCATCATCAATGATGCCTTAGATCAAGGGATCATTACCAAGGGGGTTTTTGATGGATTATTTGTAAAATATCCAAAAATTCCAACTTTTTACCTGTTACCCAAGGTCCACAAGGACCCCATCAATCCACCCGGTCGGCCCATTGTTTCAGGGATGGAGGGGTTGTGTAGTCCCATCTGTCAGTTTATTGACTATTATTTAAAACCCCTGGTGGAGACCCTTCCATCCTATGTTAGGGATACGACCGAGGTTCTTAATAGACTTGATGGGGTTCATGTGGACCCAGGGACCCTCTTGGTGGTGGCTGATATAGAATCTTTATATACGTGTATCAGCCATGACGATGGCCTGAGAGCAGCTCGTTTCTTCTTGAGTATGAGTAATTGGGATGGACGGATTTGTGAGCTGGTCCTGGAACTTCTTGACTATGTACTCACCCACAACTTCTTCGTCTTTAAAGATAGATTCTATCTGCAGAGGCGGGGGACCGCTATGGGCGCGGCCTGTGCGCCTTCGTACGCAAACCTCTTTCTCGGTTTTTGGGAGAGGGGTTTGTTTGTTGACGGAGGTGCATGGGCCGCCCCCATGGTGTCAATGTGGGTGAGATACATTGATGATCTATTGATCATCTGGCAGGGTACCATCTCTCAACTCAAACTTTTCATGGACCAGCTCAACACAAACGATTATAACATCAAATTGACATATAGTTTTAGCGACAGTGGAGTTGAGTTTTTAGATATTAAAATCACTACAGACGAGTTTGGGGCTCTGCAGACGGATGTGTACAGGAAACCGACGTCTGTAAATTCCCTACTCCATGCCACTTCGGCCCATACCAACTCCACTGTACGCGCCATCCCAATTGGCCAGTATCTCAGGATGAGACGACTCTGCTCTCAGGACAACGTTTTTAAACAACAGGCAGATGATTTGAGGATGAGGTTCAAAAACAGAGGGTATGGGAACCGTACCCTGAAACAAGCTTATCAGAGAGCAAGATCGGTGTCTAGGGATGATCTGCTTCACGGGAGGAGAGGTGAAGCCAGGCCTGTGGAAAATATCAGGTTCATCTCAACATTTAATGTTAGATGGCAGGAGATGAGAGAAATTTTGACTAAATTCTGGCCGATCCTTCAATCTGATCCCACTTTGAAGTCACATCTGCCCCCTGTACCTTTGATGACTGCCAGGCGATGTAGAAATCTTAAGGACTACTTGGTCAAAAGTCATTACATACCACCAGTGACCAGTAGTTCTTTTGGTTCATCTGGACCTATTAAAGGTTGCTTCCCTTGTGGCCGCTGTGTTTCCTGCCCGAATGTCTCTCGCTGCTCTTCTTTCCATACTAGTGATGGGAGAAGAAATTTCCCTATAAGAGAACATATCTCCTGTACTACCATCAATGTCATCTATTATGCAACATGTGATTGTAATATGATCTATATAGGGATGACATCAAGGGAATTAAGAGTAAGAGTAAGGGAGCATGTGAGGGACATTCGGGCGGCAACCACAGCGACCAATGTGGCAGAATTAAAAACTATACCGCGCCACTTTAAATTGGTCCATGGATGCAGCCCTAGATCTTTTATGGTCAGGGGTATCGACGTGATTCATTGTGGGATTAGGGGGGGAAATGTCAAAAGACTTTTGGCCCAACGTGAACTGAAATGGATTACCATTTTGGACACAGTCACACCAAAGGGCCTCAATGAGGCTCTAAACTTCGCCCCGTTTCTATGAGTGGCTCTCATTATGTACTGCACCATTCTTTCTTTCTTTTTTAATTTAGAATTTTTTTAATTAATTTTTATCTATTTCCTCTTTATGGCCCTGTTTTTAATTTTCAGTGTTCCTAATTTAATTCTTTTGCCTTCATAGGACCTTGTTTAGTTATTACCCATTGTGGTTGACATTTTGGACTTGGACCAGACATCGATTTTCTTGGAGAAATTGTTTGTATATGATTCCTTTATGATATGGACGTACTGTCATCTTAAGAAGATCCTTTCATAATAATCTCCTGCCCTCTGGTTTTATGTAATATGCTTGATGCCATTGTTATCTTATTTCCTGTGGTTTTATCTATAGGATGGCAAGGATACTTATGTATTGTTCACATTTTTCAATTCCAGCTATTAGTCTGTCCCGCCCTCTGGTTGCTGTGCGCGCTCCCATCGCGCGGTTTGTGTCCTCGCTGCCAGCCCGGCGTCCCTTATGGTGGGGGCGGATGCTGCGGACCCCTGGGCCCGGGGGTCCGCCGCGTCCCCCCTCACTGGACTGCCGGGGGCGTGGTGCGGACTCTTGCCGTGCTTTGGCGTGCGCGCCACCATGGCAACCTGATGGCTGATTGACGGACTCTAGCTGGGAGCTGTGTCCCGCCCTCTGATTTCCGTGACCCGCGCGCGCCGCTCGCCTTCCTTGCCCGCCCCTTGGCTGTCCTCTGTGGATGAGGGTGGCTTTGGAGCACGTGTTCTTCTGCTCAAATGTCTTGGGATAATAGATTACGTCAACCTAAAAAGAGGGGTGCCGGCAGACCTAAAGATATTGGTTCGGGCGAAGGCCCCCAGGTAATTAACCTGTCAAAATACACTTTGTCTACGGCTCAACTACAGGTGTTGAGCAAGGGTTTGACATTTTCCCCCACTAACACCTTTGATTTGTTTACAGCTCTGAAGGATCTTCACCTTTTCTCCCGGAAGCTGATCCTTCATAAGTTACATTCTAAATCATCGACAGGAGACACTGATCTTGCTATGGGACAGAGTGCGACACAAATTTTGGAGGATCTCTCAGAAGAACCATCATCTCAGCTGCCAGGTGAGTTTCCCACCTCCTTGAGGCCTAGATCCGTGACTTTCCCCCCCTTGTCTCTGTGCCCGGCGGTGGAGATTTTTACCCGTTTGGTTAGTGAAAATCTTCGTGATATCTCCACTCGCCGATCACGGGACAATTTAACTGCAATCCAAAGGAGAGCCTTGAAAGAACTGGGCGATATGAAGGATGTCATATTCAAGGCCGCAGACAAGGGGGGTAATGTCGTGGTTTGGCCGGTTGATCTTTATGAAAGGGAGGCCCACAGGCAGCTGAGAGATAGAGAGACATATAGTAGATTGGATTTGTCGCCTCTGATCTCATTCTCTGCCCAATTGTACCTCATCATCAATGATGCCTTAGATCAAGGGATCATTACCAAGGGGGTTTTTGATGGATTATTTGTAAAATATCCAAAAATTCCAACTTTTTACCTGTTACCCAAGGTCCACAAGGACCCCATCAATCCACCCGGTCGGCCCATTGTTTCAGGGATGGAGGGGTTGTGTAGTCCCATCTGTCAGTTTATTGACTATTATTTAAAACCCCTGGTGGAGACCCTTCCATCCTATGTTAGGGATACGACCGAGGTTCTTAATAGACTTGATGGGGTTCATGTGGACCCAGGGACCCTCTTGGTGGTGGCTGATATAGAATCTTTATATACGTGTATCAGCCATGACGATGGCCTGAGAGCAGCTCGTTTCTTCTTGAGTATGAGTAATTGGGATGGACGGATTTGTGAGCTGGTCCTGGAACTTCTTGACTATGTACTCACCCACAACTTCTTCGTCTTTAAAGATAGATTCTATCTGCAGAGGCGGGGGACCGCTATGGGCGCGGCCTGTGCGCCTTCGTACGCAAACCTCTTTCTCGGTTTTTGGGAGAGGGGTTTGTTTGTTGACGGAGGTGCATGGGCCGCCCCCATGGTGTCAATGTGGGTGAGATACATTGATGATCTATTGATCATCTGGCAGGGTACCATCTCTCAACTCAAACTTTTCATGGACCAGCTCAACACAAACGATTATAACATCAAATTGACATATAGTTTTAGCGACAGTGGAGTTGAGTTTTTAGATATTAAAATCACTACAGACGAGTTTGGGGCTCTGCAGACGGATGTGTACAGGAAACCGACGTCTGTAAATTCCCTACTCCATGCCACTTCGGCCCATACCAACTCCACTGTACGCGCCATCCCAATTGGCCAGTATCTCAGGATGAGACGACTCTGCTCTCAGGACAACGTTTTTAAACAACAGGCAGATGATTTGAGGATGAGGTTCAAAAACAGAGGGTATGGGAACCGTACCCTGAAACAAGCTTATCAGAGAGCAAGATCGGTGTCTAGGGATGATCTGCTTCACGGGAGGAGAGGTGAAGCCAGGCCTGTGGAAAATATCAGGTTCATCTCAACATTTAATGTTAGATGGCAGGAGATGAGAGAAATTTTGACTAAATTCTGGCCGATCCTTCAATCTGATCCCACTTTGAAGTCACATCTGCCCCCTGTACCTTTGATGACTGCCAGGCGATGTAGAAATCTTAAGGACTACTTGGTCAAAAGTCATTACATACCACCAGTGACCAGTAGTTCTTTTGGTTCATCTGGACCTATTAAAGGTTGCTTCCCTTGTGGCCGCTGTGTTTCCTGCCCGAATGTCTCTCGCTGCTCTTCTTTCCATACTAGTGATGGGAGAAGAAATTTCCCTATAAGAGAACATATCTCCTGTACTACCATCAATGTCATCTATTATGCAACATGTGATTGTAATATGATCTATATAGGGATGACATCAAGGGAATTAAGAGTAAGAGTAAGGGAGCATGTGAGGGACATTCGGGCGGCAACCACAGCGACCAATGTGGCAGAATTAAAAACTATACCGCGCCACTTTAAATTGGTCCATGGATGCAGCCCTAGATCTTTTATGGTCAGGGGTATCGACGTGATTCATTGTGGGATTAGGGGGGGAAATGTCAAAAGACTTTTGGCCCAACGTGAACTGAAATGGATTACCATTTTGGACACAGTCACACCAAAGGGCCTCAATGAGGCTCTAAACTTCGCCCCGTTTCTATGAGTGGCTCTCATTATGTACTGCACCATTCTTTCTTTCTTTTTTAATTTAGAATTTTTTTAATTAATTTTTATCTATTTCCTCTTTATGGCCCTGTTTTTAATTTTCAGTGTTCCTAATTTAATTCTTTTGCCTTCATAGGACCTTGTTTAGTTATTACCCATTGTGGTTGACATTTTGGACTTGGACCAGACATCGATTTTCTTGGAGAAATTGTTTGTATATGATTCCTTTATGATATGGACGTACTGTCATCTTAAGAAGATCCTTTCATAATAATCTCCTGCCCTCTGGTTTTATGTAATATGCTTGATGCCATTGTTATCTTATTTCCTGTGGTTTTATCTATAGGATGGCAAGGATACTTATGTATTGTTCACATTTTTCAATTCCAGCTATTAGTCTGTCCCGCCCTCTGGTTGCTGTGCGCGCTCCCATCGCGCGGTTTGTGTCCTCGCTGCCAGCCCGGCGTCCCTTATGGTGGGGGCGGATGCTGCGGACCCCTGGGCCCGGGGGTCCGCCGCGTCCCCCCTCACTGGACTGCCGGGGGCGTGGTGCGGACTCTTGCCGTGCTTTGGCGTGCGCGCCACCATGGCAACCTGATGGCTGATTGACGGACTCTAGCTGGGAGCTGTGTCCCGCCCTCTGATTTCCGTGACCCGCGCGCGCCGCTCGCCTTCCTTGCCCGCCCCTTGGCTGTCCTCTGTGGATGAGGGTGGCTTTGGAGCACGTGTTCTTCTGCTCCGGGCTCCCTCTCCCATTGGGCGGCTGAGGGGCGTGTGATGTGGGGCGCGCGGTGCGTGTGCGCGTCGGCGGGGATCCGATTGGCTGGGACGCATTTTCCAGGTCATGGGCTGCCCAATGAAGTCTAGCGACTTCCGTTATAAGGTCCTTGAACGGCAATTGCCGTACACCTTCCCTGATGAAGCCAGCAGATGTAATCCGTGCGAAACGCGCGTAGGAAGGCTCGTGGCACTGTCCTGGGACGCTCTGGTGCTTGCCCCTCTTCTTAACCATGTGTAAGTTATGGGTTCTTAGGGTCTTTTTCATGTGACTGGCTTTTTTCCGGCGATCCCTATCCGGCATAAAACGGACATATGCCGATTTGGCTACACTACTTTATGTGTCCAGCCAGGGTGAGGGCGCCATACTTGTTGGTCATTTTGTGACCTTTTGTCATGTTTAGCTTGATATTTGGCAAATCTCTGTCCTGCCTTATAGATCTATGCTGATTGGGCTACATAGAATTATGGTTATTATCAAGACAGAGACGCCATAGTTACTAGCCAGCCATCTATATTCACTTATGACCCTTTGTCCCTTCATGCTTATTTGGGGTGTTATCACCTTTGCTCTCCCATTTATGTGTGGTAATTCACCTTTTTCTCTATGTAAGCACCGTATATGTACCTTTTCTATACTGATCGTAACGATTTTAATATAATATGAATTTTGTATAATAAAAATTTGGATATTTTTGCAACAATAGCCTTGTAAGCTCCATTTTTCTTCTTCTTAATATTATGTGCCATATGGAGTGGCGTTGATTTGTGATGCGAGATGTGCCTTGGTTCAATGTTCTTGTGTCTTATTGTATCACAGGGTCAGATCTTCAGTGCTGTACCATGAAAATATATAATAAAATATTTATAAAAATGTGAGGGGTGTACTCACTTTTGCTATATACTGTATATTCTTGCACAAGTTAATCATGTACCTCTTATACTTCTCTTCTAAAGACTAAATACATGTATTTCTTTTAATGTTTCCTCCATGCCCTTTATCAGTTTTGTAGCTCTTCTTCAATCTTTTGTAGCTCCAGAGCATTCTCTCTATGAACTGGTGCTCAGTGGCATACCACCAATGGCGGCAGGCCACTCTACTGCTATGAGGCCCGTGATCTTGGAGGGCCCGCGGACACCAGTGCCTGCTTCAGCTGGCTGTATGTCCGAGGGCGCACATCCAGCTGAAATGCATTGCATCATAGAGACCTGTGTGGTCCCTGCACTGCAATATGCCGGCTAATTAAGGATATGAATATTCACTGTTCTCCACGCCTATAATCCTGCCCATCTCTTTGCACTGAAGCCGCTGCTGAGAGGTGGGTGGGATTATGGGCATGTGGAGCAGTGAATATTCATGTTCTTTAATAATTACCTATTTATGCAATTTCAAGAAAATATTTTATTTTAAGGCACTACATAACAGGGGGAAAAAAAAAAAAGAAAATATTGTGCCAGGACAACATCAAACTGTACATAAAACATCACGTTTATTAGATAGAAAGACAAAAAAACAGACTTATATTTAAAAGACAGACATAACAGGCAAAAACAAAATGGTGATATGAACATAAATACAAAAAAAACCCACAATGATGATGTGCATATATCCAAAAATGTATATGGCACTGTGTATATAAATATCCTAGATACAATATAGAATAATATAATGAGAATTAATATATATATATATATATATATATATATATATATATATGTCTTTCTACAGATAACTAGAAATATAATACATTCCTATGCTATTGCACATCAAATAATATTGCACATTAGATAATATTGCACACTATATGATATTGCACATAGGATTATGTTGCACAAAGTGAGTCCAACAAATTGCATATCATCAACTAATTGTAAATCATATAGGTAAATAGATGCTATAGTTTAACCCATAACAATTGCTCACCCACCACGCACCCGACGCACGTTTCACCAATGCTTTCTTCCACTGTGAGTCCTTTCTGGTCGCGGTCCCTCCAAATCCCAGTCTTTGTAGAAAATGGAACAGGCTGCGTTTCCTGCACTCTCCACAGACCCTGGAATCCCGTGTAGCTGTAGAGAACCCGGGCTGAGCTATCCACTCCAAGCCACAGGCCTTGTGGTGCTCCCAGAAGTGTCTGAAGTGATGGTGTCTGGACGGGAGTCCAAACTCTGCTTCCTACCCCAAGCTGTGCCTGGGAAAGTCTGCTCAAGTGTGAAGATGCTCCTTCCCTTTTTCCCCAAGTGGTGCCACCCCCCAGGTGGTTGTCCTAGTGAACGGGAAAGTCCC
Source organism: Anomaloglossus baeobatrachus (assembly GCF_048569485.1). Classification (NCBI taxonomy): domain Eukaryota; kingdom Metazoa; phylum Chordata; class Amphibia; order Anura; family Aromobatidae; genus Anomaloglossus; species Anomaloglossus baeobatrachus. The sequence goes on from NC_134355.1 coordinate 653,811,308, forward strand.
ATGCTTCGTGATGGCTTACTCCCTGCCTACCCTAGGCCATCCCCCCAGTGAGAAGGCACCCAACTGTGTTTTGTGTGTGAGTGTGAGAAACACCAATGATTAACCTCTCCTTACCCGGGATAAGTACTACATCTTAAGGGAGATGCAGTACCCTGTGGCGACTGAAGCCTCAGAGGCGCAACACATGTATTTCTGTGCAGCTGAGATGTCTGGAGAGTGTTCGGTCATGCCGGGGTGATGCGATGCAAGACTCACGCAAGTCACTCACAAGCGTGACTCCAGCCTAAAACAAATTGTGCCACTACTCCACTGGCAAATAAAAAACTCACTCTCACACCCCAATTTCCAGGTTTCCGCTCTGTGTTTTGTGTAGCCAGGTGCAGCAGGACATTATTGCACTAAATGCAGACAGCACAGGTGAACGGTGGAGCAGGGAGCTGACGGCTCTCTGCTTTATCTTTGTATTCAACTGTATCTGTGTCCTAAAGATGTAGATATACAGTAGTTGAAAATGGGATATGCTGTTGGATATGGAATGATTGGGATGCATTGTATATACACTTTGGCCAGTATTTGGGCAATATGTCTGATCTAATTGTGGAAGTGAACTGTCTACATGAGCAGTAACTTATTTTATGCACTGCAACTGGCAATACTGTACTGTATATCCTCAATGTATAATGATATGTTGTATGGCATTGGTATTATCACCAAAATATATGCCACTATCAATGAAAATAATAATTGGCACAGTATATCTGTCCTATTTTCAGCTCTGGAGGTAATAACACATCCCATCCCCCCTTCAGAACAAATGACTGTGTATTATATCTGCTGCTAGGTAAATGTATGACAACTTGCTGTGCCAATGTTTGGATGATACAATGTTGCTCCTGGGTGTTATATTATTTGCTTTTTCTGTTCTTAAGGCAACAATTCACCCTACAGATGTAAACAAAGTCTGGCGTCATGTCACATCCGATCACTGACGAAGAACCTTCGGGTACAAAAACGTCAAACTACTTTTCCATCTGGTGTTAAAATGTGAAATTGGATCCCGGCAAACATTAATGGCCGATTTCTAGGGGATTTGTGTGTATACATTGTAAAAAAAAACAATGAGTGTTGAGTGTCTTTAGGGGAAAAAGTAACATTTTATTATCAAAGATCTACTTTTCATTAGGAACCATGGACTTAAAAGGCCAAAGACAGGGAATGACTAATTTACTTTTATGGGTATAGTGAATATAATACCGTAACATGGCGTCACATAAAAAGGTTGTTGCATAAAATGAGAAATATGAGACTAGGGGAAAATTTGTATAATTGGGTTAACAACTGGCTGAGTCATAGGAAACAAGGTGATTATTAATGGGGCACACTCTAAATGGGTTACAGGTAACAGTGGGGCACCACAGGGGTCAGTATTGGGTCTTTTTCTTTAGGTTAACACACATGGCTCAGTCATAGGAAACAAGGTGGTTAATAATGGGGCACATTCTAAATGAGTCACAGGTAACAGTGGGGCAACACAAGGGTCAGTATTGGGACCTCTTCCTTAGGTTAACAACTGGCTCAATCATTGGAACAAAGGTGATTATTCATGGAACACTCTCTAAATGGGTCACAGTTAACAGTGGGGTACCACAGGGGTCAGTATTGGGACCTTTTCTTTTTGGTTAATGACTGGCTCAGTTATGGGAAACAAGGTGATTATTAATGGAATACATTCTAAATAGGTCACAGTTAACAGTGGAGTACCATAGGGGTTAGTATTGGGACATCTTCTTTGGGTTAACAACTGGCTTGGTCATAGGAACAAAGGTGATTATTCATGGAACACTGTCTAAATGGGTCACAGTTAACAGTGAAGCACCACGAGGGTCAGTATTGGGACCTCTTTGTCGGGTTAACAGCTGTCTCAATCATAGGAACAAAGGTGATTATTCATGGAATACTCTCTAAATGGGTCACAGTTAACAGTGGGGTACCACAGGGGTCAGTATTGGGACCTTTTATTTTTAGTTAACAACTGGCTCAGTTATAGGAAACAAGGTGATTATTAATTGAATACACTCTAAAGAGGTCACAGTTAACAGTGGGGTACCATAGGGGTTAGTATTGGAACCTCTTCTTTGGGTTAACAACTTGCTCAGTTACAGGAAACAAGGTGATTATTAATGGAACACACTCTAAATGGGTCCCAGTTAACAGTGGAGTACCACAGGGGTCAGTATTGGGACCTTTTCTTTGGGTTAACAACTGGCTCAGTCATAGGAAACAAGGTGATTATTAATGGAACACACTCTAAATGGGTCACATTTAACAGTGGGGTACCACAAGGGTCAGTATTGGGACTTTTTCTTTTAAACATATATTAGTGATCTTGTAGAGGGAACAAAAAGTAAAATGTCAATATTTTCAAGGATACTAAATTCTGCAATGTAATTAACACAGAGGAGGATAAATAGTATTGCAAATGGATTTATGTAATCTGGAAGCTGAAATCACAATTGAAGCTTAAAACCCCACTCCAGCGTTTTCTTTTTTCTCAGCGCTGGAGTGATCCTTTTAACATAAGGTCCTTGCCTCTACTCTTATACTTACCCTCCGACGTTCTGACCGTGGTGCAATTGTGTGCGACAGTGATAGGTCTCCCCTATTAAAAGAGTCAGAAGGTCTCCTCAGTAAGTGATTGCACACATGACTGTGCTGGTTGCATTTGCATTGCTTTCCAGTTTTTTGAGCAGACTCTCCTTGTGGTGGCACTGCTATAGTTAAGCAATTCCTTTTGTCTTTCTTGGCTTTCCGTCCTGAGTTGGCTCAGCTGTTCTGAGCAGACTCTCCTTGTGGTGGCACTGCAATGGTTAAGCAATTCCTTTTGTCTTTCTTGGCTTTCCGTCCTGAGTTGGCTCAGCTGTTCTGATTTCTCCACTCCACTCTGGTATAAGTACTCAGCACTTTGTCTTAGTAGTTGCCAGTGATAGCTTGTTACTCATTGGGCCTAGGTGTGAGCCGTGCAAAGAGAAGTCCCTTTGGACTTGATCCTGGAGATTGCAGTGTGGAAGTTTGTTTGTGACTTCCTATTGATTTTGTTCCCCTTCTTTCCCTTTTTAACCCACCTGTTGTTTGGGTTGCATGTTAAGTTAATGCAGTTTCTTCTTCCCTTCTCTATTGTTTACCCTTTGTGTCTTTATCATAGCAGTTGACTAGCGTTCCCACTGTTCTGCTCACTAGACAGGGTTGTGATTAGGATTAGACAGGGATTGGCATGTGAGCACCGCACAGGGTTGAAAGAACCCATCTAAGGACGTCAGGGAGCTCATTGTGAGTAACAGGGGTTACTCTTCCTATGGCTCTCTATAGGCAGTGGTTCGCACCCAAAATTTCTCGCCGTGTGCCGTTCAGCCTCTTAGTGGAGTGCAACAACCAGGCGCTTCCCTGGAGCGGTACCTGGTGCCTATCATCAGTCAAGTCCAACCTCACCACCAGAAGCTCTAGTGAAGACCGGGAAGGCACTTAGTCACACCCCTCTGGATAAGCCTGGTTCTGGGATCAGTGAGACTACACCCCTTCTCCCCAAACTATTAGTGTGACATTTGTGACTGTAACTTCTGACTGGCCAAAAGTCAGAAGTTACATCAGAAGGTCTCAATGCAAGTCTATGAGAGCAAGAATGAGGCAAGAATAAGGCTCTCACAGACTGTTGTGACCTCCGGCAGCTCACAAACTGCAGAAGACTGACATGAACGGCGTTGATAGTTTAAGATGCTGGAAGGTTAGTATTGTATCGCCCCGCACTCGGCTGCAGCCGAGCCATTCGGATTTGGGCTCGTCGGTGGGTGGCTCGAGCGCCTCCGGACTCGGGGTCACGTCTCCGCTCTCTTTCACCTCCAATACTAATCTGCTCTGTTTTTCCCACCTCAGACTATCCGAACTACTCGGTGGGCGTGGTCAACCACCTGGCTCCGACCCCTGGTGTGAACGTCAAGACACGAGAGGGGTGACCAAAGTTTTTTAGGTTGGCTGCTGTTACCTTTTTAGGGGGACGGGTGTTTGTGCAAGGGCCTGTCTGTGACTACCTGGCTAGTCCAGGGCGTCACAGTATAAGACCGGCTGCAGGAGAATTAGTTCAGAAGCACCACTCCAGCTCTGAAATGAAAAACAGTGCTGGTGTGGTGCTTTTATTTGGGTAAATGTAAGGTAATGGACTAGTACAGAGGAAACAAAATATACAACTATCTACTAAATAGCAAAACACTGCGCAAAAATGTCACTGGAAAAAGAATTTATTGGTTGTTGGTGGAAAGCAAAATTATCTTCAGTGACCAGAGCCAGACAGATGCAGTCTTATTACATGTACAAATACAAGTGCATCTCAATAAATTAGAATATTCTCAAAAATTTAATTTATTTCAGTAATTCAATACAAAAAGGGAAACGCATATATTATATAGAGTCATTACACACAGAGGGATCTATTCCTATATATTATATAGAATGACTAGAGTTGAGCGCGGTTCGTGGTTCGAGGTTCTCCAGTTCTAGGCTCGAGTGATTTTGGGGCATGTTCTAGATCGAACTAGAACTCGAGCTTTTTGCAAAAGCTCGATAGTTCTAGAAACGTTCGAGAACGGTTCTAGCAGCAAAAAATAAGCTAAATCCTAGCTTGGTTTCTGCTGTAATAGTGTAAGTCACTCTGTGAATCACACTATTATGACATTTCAGTGTATAGTGTGCGGGAACAGCGCATTCAGATCACTGCTGTTTCTATAATGGCGATCGCCATTTTTTTTTTTTTTCTTGTCTTCCTTCCCTAAGCGCGCGCGTCTTGTGGGGCGGGCCAGCATGTCAGCCAATCCCAGACACACACACAGCTAAGTGGACTTTTAGCCAGAGAAGCAACGGCATGTGTGATAGGATGTCCATGTCACATGTCCCTGCATTATAAAACCGGACATTTTCCTCCAGGACGCCATTATCTCTTCTGCGTCTTTGGTGTCAGACATCACTGTCGCAGCTCCGTCCTCCTGAGTCCTATCGCTGATACAGCTGTATGCGCTCCATACACAGCGCTGGACAGCATAGGGATAGCACTTTCCATCAGTCCTTTTAAGGGCTCAAACCGGCAGGGTCAGAGCCATAGGTGAGAGGTCCTGAAAACAGAGACAGCGTCTGTGTAGCCAAGGTCAGGGATTTCCTCCCTGCATTTCCCTATTAGGAGGGATAGAAAGACAGGCTTCCATTCCTCTACCCAGAGCCCCAAAATCCTGGCACTGTACCCTCCTGTCCTCTGCACACTCAAACTCATAACTAAGCCATTATACTAGCAAACACTCAGTGTACCTAGTGGCATCCTATCTGTGGCTATTGGACTTTGCTATAGTCCCACTAGTGCAAAGATATTTGCAGCACCTCTGCCTGCATTGCACACTCCAACTCATTATAACTAAGCCATTATACTAGCAAACACTCATTGTACCTAGTGGCATCCTAAACGTGGCTATTGGACTTTTGTCTATTCACACTATTGTAAAGATATATGCAGCACGTCTGCCTGCATTGCACACTCCACCTTTTTTTAACTCAGCCATTATACTAGCAAACAGTCAGTGTACCTAGTGGCATCCTAAACGTGGCTATTGGACTTTTGTCTATACACAATATTGTAAAGATATTTGCAGCACGTCTGCCTGCATTGCACACTCCACCTTTTTTAACTCAGCCATTATACTAGCAAACACTCAGTGTACCTAGTGGCATCCTAAACGTGGCTATTGGACTTTTGTCTACTCAAACTAGTGGAAAGATATTTGCAGCACGTCTGCCTGCATTGCACACTCCAACTCATTATAACTAAGCCATTATACTAGCAAACACTCACTGTACCTAGTGGCATCCTAAACGTGGCTATTGGACTTTTGTCTATTCACACTATTGTAAAGATATTTGCAGCACGTCTGCCTACATTGCACACTCCACCTTTTTTTAACTAAGCCATTATACTAGCAAACACTCAGTGTACCTAGTGGCATCCTATACGTGGCTATTGGACTTTGCTATAGTCACACTAGTGCAAAGACATTTGCAGCACCTCTACCTGCATTGCACACTCCAACTCATTATAACTAAGCCATTATACTAGCAAACAGTCAGTGTACCTAGTGGCATCCTAAACGTGGCTATTGGACTTTTGTCTACTCAAACTAGTGGAAAGATATTTGCAGCACGTCTGCCTGCATTGCACACTCCAACTCATTATAACTAAGCCATTATACTAGCAAACACTCACTGTACCTAGTGGCATCCTAAACGTGGCTATTGGACTTTTGTCTATTCACACTATTGTAAAGATATTTGCAGCACGTCTGCCTACATTGCACACTCCACCTTTTTTTAACTAAGCCATTATACTAGCAAACACTCAGTGTACCTAGTGGCATCCTATACGTGGCTATTGGACTTTGCTATAGTCACACTAGTGCAAAGACATTTGCAGCACCTCTACCTGCATTGCACACTCCAACTCATTATAACTAAGCCATTATACTAGCAAACAGTCAGTGTACCTAGTGGCATCCTAAACGTGGCTATTGGACTTCTGTATAGTCCCACTAGTGCAAATCTATGTGCAGCACCTCTGCATGACACCCTCCTGCTCTGTTTTTAATGAGCTATAATGATAGCAAAAAATACTGCCATTTAGTGGCATCATAGAACTGGCTGTTGTATTCCATTAGTGCCCCACTGGTGACAAGCTATTTCTAGCACCTCTACATGACACCCTCATGCACATTTTGCTACGCTAATGTTATAGGAAGAGCCCGGACTGCTGACCCGAAGGGGCTTAAGGGAGGGCTACATGACTAGGAGGGATGCCAGGCCATAGGGTTAATAAGGGGTTAATGGAGAAAGTCAGTTTGGGCGCGAAATTTGGGGGTGGTGCTAAGGGGCAGTTAGGATCAGGGGTCAGTTTGATTGGTCAGGGGGTGGTGGCTATAGGGGGTAGTATATAGGGCAGGTCAGAGGGGGGGTGGGTCATTCCTACCTGGACGGTGACGGAATTCATTGCTGCATTTCATAATTCGGAGGGATAGAAAGTCAGGCTTCCTTTAGCTTTTCCTTCTGTTCATAGACAGCATCTCCAAGACAAATTTCCCCTCCACGTCTAAGTGTGGAGAGGCAGCTAGTGCGCATGCGTGTGCCGATGTACCCCAGCTGCAGCATAATTACAGTGTTTCGCCTAGTGAGTATGCTCAGCCTGACTGTGTTATTCCTGACGCTAAGTCTTCATTTCGGGATACAGCGCATGCTCCCACACTAAGTGTGAAAAGCCTCTTTGCACAGGTGCTTGCATTCCGTGCCGGGTCTAAGTCCTGTTTTGTGCCTAGACACCATGCTAAAGCTGATAGTCTTTTTTCAGAGACTGTATTTCATGCTACGGAGCATGCTCAGGAACTTACTGCATCAGAGACTAGGTACGGTAATGAACTCTTTGGCCCTGGCCCTGATGTGGGGGTCCCATATAGACCACAGGGCATCAGGTGTCCTCCCAAATGGCTTGCAGAGGCCCACCCCTATGACTTGTCACCGCATTATTGATGGTCAGACGATGACTGGTGAGGTGTTTGGGTCATGGCAGCCATGAGGTCATCATTGAAGTTGCGGTTCCAAATAGGACGCTACTTATGCCACTCATGACGTGTCACTTTACTTTTGTCTCCAGGAGGTGCATTGTGGTTCACCCTGGTTTGGGGCGGACCCAGGTTATAAAAGGGGCTGGAGCCAACAAGGAGGTGCGCAGTCTTCTATTATGCTACGAAAGAGCACACCTCCATGTGTTGAACCCATTGCGGCTTTAGGCCAGAGGTAGGCAGGGATAGGGTGGTGGATGCAGGCCACCACCACAGTTGGTAACGCAGAACGGTTAAGACCAGCTCCTGTCCTACCAGTCCTGCTTGTGCAGCCCAGTGGCATTAACAGGCCTGCTGCTGCTTATGCGCCTGCTGTCCACAGGTGTGGCCCCTACGCACACGGTCAGCGTACTCAATGGCCCCTGTGTGGTTAACAGGGAGTTCCTGGGCTGGGTGGGCATGTGGACCCTGTGACGCTAACAGGGCTCACAGTCTCCAGATCCGAATGGCGTCTAACTCGGTTCAGGCTACTATTAGTTTCATAGCCACACAGCTCTGTATCCTCCACCTAACCTTCCAGTTGCCAACCTCTCCTTTTCCAACTGGGAGCACGGTGGACACTGACTGCTGATGGGGATATATACCTTTCTCTTTCTTTTCTTATTAATTTTCGTTATATAGCGGTAACATAGTATATACCACCTTATCCAAATCTGCCAGTCCCACTGTAACAGATGGTGTTTCTTCAGCAAATGTTACTGTTGCTTAACCACCAAATCCACGGACCAAAACTTATTTCCCCTTTCCAACACACCTGTTCCCCTTTCCACCAGCATCTGTCCTTTTTCAACTCATTTTGGTATATGACCAAAAGTGCAACTGTGCAGGGACACCGTACTCAACACCATCTCAGCACAGCAGCCAGCCCTCGGTCCCTCAGATGTGGACAAGTAAAAGACCATTTCCTCCTATCCATGACAAAGCATTGAGATTCACTCTGTGCAGACTGGTGTTTAGTGGAAAAGTAGATCTAAGATTGCGTACCACATTCTGCAGATACTCCTGTATACGTGCGTCCATTTCTATGGCACGAATTATTTTGCCAAATTTTGTCTTGTACCGGGGATGTAACAGTGTGGCAACCCAGTATTCTGGATTACTTTGAATTCGTACAATCCGAGGGTCATGTTGTAGGTAGTGCAGCAAGAAGGCGCTCATGTGTCTTGTGCATCCAGGAGGACCAAGTCCTTGGTGTGTTGGTGGCAGAGAGGTGAGAATCGTGCCTCCTTCCTCTGCCCTCTACCCACAACCTCGCACAACCGAAATGTGAGCAAGCTCTCCCTCATCTGCTGAGTCTTCCATGCCCATCGCAAGTTCGTCCTCCATTTCTTCATTGGCTCCTGCACCTTCCTCAACACTTTTTGCTGATACTATGCACCCTTGTTAATCACTCTCCCTCACCATGACTGCCGCCTAGGTGCCGCTCACCGTCTGGACCTCGTAGATCTTGTTATCCCTTCCGCATATGACTCCTCCTGTACTTCCTCCCCTTCCTCTTGTCCCAACACCTGACTCCGAATAATGCTTACAGTGTGCTCCATCATGTAGATGACCAGAATTGTCACGCTGAGAATGACATTGCCAGTGCTAAACATCTTCGTCGACATTTGTAAACTGTGTAGCAGGGTGCATAGGTCCTTGATCTGACACCACTCCAGCAGCGTGATCTGCACCACCTCTGGATCAAGTTATCCCAGGCTATATGTCATAACGTATTGCAGCAGGGCTCTGCGGTGCTGCCACAGACGCTGCAACATGTGCAGATTCAAATTCCTGCGTGTGGGCACATCGCATTTCAGGCGTTTAACCAGCAGACCTAAAGACTTCTGTAGCGACGAAAGTTGTTGAGCTGCTGTGTGCGCACGATGGAAGTGAGCACATAGCGAGCGTGCCCGCTGCACAAGGCCATGTAGGCCGTGATGGTGTTTTAAAAATTGATGGAGAATTAGGTTCAACACGTGAGCCATACAAGGCACGTGTGTCACATTGCCCTGACGATGGCCCGCAGCCAGGTTTGCATCATTGCCGCACACGGCTGTTAAGTCACCAACGGAGTCCGCTCCGTCAATTTGTACTCCGGTCGCCAGGTGACAACGTGTTCCTTTCATGAATAGTGCTGATGATGGGAGAGGAGTCGATGCCAGCGGCGCAGGTGGACGCAGGTTATGCTCACACACTGGGCTGCATTACCTTGACAGATGCAGAATCTCTGGCTGAATGTAGCTGGTGGGTATCTCACAGATGAAATACCATCATTCAGCTACAACCAATGGGAAGACACCACACCCTTTTTTATGCCCATCCTGTCTGCAGACCACTGCCAGACATAGCTATGAACCTCTGGTTAATTTTACCCCCAGTTCAGTTTTATGATTTTGTGTGCTTGTTACCTGACTACTTTTCCTGCTTGCTGTTTATGTACCTTGCTGGCCGATCCGCATTTCACCTCTGCTTGTTTTCTGATTAAGTCCTGCCCGTCCCATTCTGTTCCTGTTCCTCAATTAATGTTTTGACCCTGCCTGACTACTATTCTCTGGAAATGCAGCCTTCCACAGGTATTAATCACCTTGGGCCCTGTGTAATTCCTAATCCCTGTATAGGGGTTAAAGGGTTTCAGGGTTCTAGGGGTCCTACTTGGTGAGTGGCTTCCCTCTAGCCTATCATTAACAGCCCATCTGAGTGTGTGGATCAAGGAAGGCGTTACACCGTGCTCTCTGCAGAAGGCCATGTGGGCCAGGATAGTGCTTTAAAAATTGCTGGACAACCAGGTTCAACACGTGAACCACACAAGCCATGTGTGTCACATTGTCACAGCGAAGGGCTGCACCCATGTTTGCATCATTGTCGCACCCGGCCTTCCCTGGCTGCTGGTTGAGTGGAGACAACCATTGATGAAACTCGGTCTCCAGAGCTAACCGTCCACAACTTCTCAGCGGTGTGACTCACATTTCCCATACATTTCAAAGTAAACCTTTGACCGCCTGATGGCATTGAGCTCTGCTGCCAGCATAGTAAGGAGGTGTGTGGTATTCCTTGTGCGCAGTTACAAGGAAGGGTGGCCTGACCACACAGGGTTTGCGCCAAGGTGGAGGACCCACACGAGGTTGAAGAGGCAGAAGCAGTGTATTAACTTCTACATACAGAAGAAGGATTGAAACAACTCGTGGGGACGGCAAGACTTGGACAGCAGACCCTTCTCCATCTCTCACCATAGTTTGCCAGTGCCCAGTCAGTGACATGTAATGACCCTGTCTATGCTTACTGGTCCAAGTATCTGTGTTGAAATGCACCCTGTCGCACACAGAGTTTCTCAAGGAAGTGGTGATGTTGTGTGCGACATGCTGGTGTAGCGCGGGCATGCTGTTCTTGGAGAAGCAGTGGTGATTGGGCATCTTGTACTGGATCACAGCGACAGACATAAGGTCTCTAAAATCCTGTGTGTCCACTAGGCGGGAAGGCAGCATTTCGGTAGCCAACAGCTTACAGAGGGATAGAGTCAACCTCTTAGCTTTGTCATGGGTCGCAGGAAGTGGCCTTTTATTTGACCACATCTGAGGGACAGAGATCTGGCTGCTGTGTGTAGACGGTGTTGAGTAGGGTGTCCCTGGAAAAATGCAGGTTTGTGAGGAAAGTGCAGGCGGAGACATGATGTTGCCTTCATCCAACGTTGGTGCTATCAATGTCTGAGAGAGCTGTACACACGTACTTGTTTCCCCTTCCAAACCAACTGACGACCTACCAAGCAAACTGCCTGTTGCGGTTACAGTGGTGGATGTTGTGGGTGGAAAAACAGGTGTGACAGCTGTCCCCACAGTCCTAGAAGATGACGAGCGCGCGGATGCACTGGAAGGGGCAGGCGGTGGATGGTTCGCTCCGCTAGGCCGCATTGCAGCACGGTGAGCTTCCCACCGGGCCATATGATATTTATTCATGTGACGATTCATGGAAGAAGTTGTCAAACTGCTGAGGTTTTGACCTCTACTAAGAGAACCATGACAAATTTTACAGATCACATAATTTGGGCGATCTTTTTCTATGTCAAAAAAGGACCAGGCTAGGCAAGGCTTAGAGGCCATGCGACCTGTTGATCCACCCCGAATAATGCTCAGAGGCAGAGTGGTGGCTGAGGATGCAGTTGTAGACGTGCTACCAGTGCTCCGACTCTATCCAGGAAGGCGCAAGGTAACTTCGTCGTCGGTTGCATCCTCCTCCACCGCCTCTGTTGACCTCCTCGAGTGTCTGACTGTGGGTTGACAGTAGGTGGGATCTAGAACTTCATCATCAATTGTTGTGTTTGCACTCCCCTCCCCCTCAGACCGAGCCTCTTCTTGCCCTGACCGAATATTTCAGTTGTCATCCCAATCGGGTATCTGCGTCTCATCTTCATCAGTATGTTCCTCATTGTCTATAACCACAGGTGTTGGAAAGGCAGCATTTTGGTAGCCAACAGTTTGCAGATGCTGAAAGTCAACCTCCAAGCCATGTCATGCCCTTCTAAAAGCATGTAAAACACAGCGAGGGGACTCCAACCACAGTCTCCCTCGTTGCCACTAAGTGGGCCACACACACCCCACTTGACTGGCATCAGTTGACCCCCCTTTTGAAAAAGAAAAAGATGCTTTGCATGAAGCACTCTCAAAAATACGCGTGCCTTTCCCGTCCCCTGGCTGACCCAGGGGAAGAAAAGTCCTCTGAGAGCCATGACTTGTTCATCTTGGTTCTTTTAGAAACACAGCGAGGGGACTCCAACCACAGTCTCCCTCGTTGCCACTAACTGGGCCACACACACCCCACTTGACTGGCATCGGTTGACCCCCCCTTTTGAAAAAGAAAAAGATGCTTTGCATGAAGCACTCTCAAAAATACGCGTGCCTTTCCCGTCCCCTGGCTGACCCAGGGGAAGAAAAGTCCTCTGAGAGCCATGACTTGTTCATCTTGGTTCTTTTAGAAACACAGCGAGGGGACTCCAACCACAGTCTCCCTCGTTGCCACTAACTGGGCCACACACACCCCACTTGACTGGCATCGGTTGACCCCCCCTTTTGAAAAAGAAAAAGATGCTTTGCATGAAGCACTCTCAAAAATACGCGTGCCTTTCCCGTCCCCTGGCTGACCCAGGGGAAGAAAAGTCCTCTGAGAGCCATGACTTGTTCATCTTGGTTCTTTTAGAAACACAGCGAGGGGACTCCAACCACAGTCTCCCTCGTTGCCACTAATTGGGCCACACACACCCCACTTGACTGGCATCGGTTGAGCCCCCTTTTGAAAAAGAAAAAGATGCTTTGCATGAAGCACTCTCAAAAATACGCGTGCCTTTCGCCTCCCCTGGCTGACCCAGGGGAAGAAAAGTCCTCTGAGAGCCATGTCCACATTGTCAGTGGACAGACGCGTGTGCTTATCTGCCAGCAGACCACCAGCAGCACTGAAGACAGGTTCCGAGAGAACGCTGGCTGCAGGACACGACAAGATCCCCAAGGCGTACGTGGCGAGCTCAGGCAATTTATCCAGATTGGAAGCCTAAAATGAGCAGGGCTCAAGTTGCACAATAATGGAATCGATGTTTCCTTGCATATACTCATATATCTGTGTGTCCTCCTCTTTTTCCTTGTCCAGCTGTTTTGTTTTCGCATGAGTATATGTCCTTGTCACTTTCCCATGTGTTTGTGTTGTGTTGTGAGTTGTTTGTCACCTTTTGGACACCTTTGAGGGTGTTTTCTAGGTGTTTTTATGTGTTTGTGATTGCCTGCCATTGTTTCCTATGCAGTTCGAGTTCGGTTCGTCGAACGTTCGACGAACCGAACTCGAACGGGACCTCCGTTCGGCGAACCGACCTCGAGCCGAACCGGGACCGGTTCGCTCATCTCTAATTCCTATATATTATATAGAAACATTACACACAGAGGGATCTATTCCTATATATTATATAGTCATTACGCACATAGTGATCTATTTCTATATATTATATAGAGTCATTACACACAGAGGGATCTATTCCTATATATTATATAGAGTCATTACACACAGAGTGATCTATTTCTATATATTATATAGAGTCCTTACACACAGAGGGATCTATTCCTATATATTATATAGAGTCCTTACACACAGAGGGATCTATTCCAATATATTATATAGAGTCATTACACACAGAGGGATCTATTTCACGTGTTTATTTCTGTTAACGTTGATGATTATGGCTTACAGCCAAGGAAAACCCAAAAGTCATTATCTCAGAAAATTAGAATATTATATAAGACCAACAGAAGAAATGATTTTAAACTCAGAAATGTTTGCGCCTACTGAACAGTAGTAGAAGTCTGTACAGTAAATGCCTCAATACTTGGTCGGGCTCCTGTTGCATGAATTACTGCATCAATGCGGCGTGGCATGGAGGTGATCAGCCTGTGGCACTGCTGAGGTGTTATGGAAGCCCAGGTTGCTTTGATAGCCGCCTTCAGCTCGTCTGCATTGTTGGCTCTGGTGTGTCTCATAGATTCTCTATGGGGTTTAGGTCAGGTGAGTTTGCTGGCCAATCAAGCCCAGTGATACTGTGGTTAGTAAACCAGGTATTGGTACTTTTGGCAGTGTGGACAGGGGCCAAGTCCTGCTGGAAAATGACATTTCCATCTCCATAAAGTTTGTCGGCAGAGGGAAGCATGAAGTGCTCTAAAATGTCCTGGTAGACGGCTGCGCTGACTTTGGTGTTGATAAAACACAGTGGAGCTACACCAGCAGATGACATGGCCCAAACCATCACCAATTGTGGAAACTTCACACTAGACCTCAGCAGCTTGGATTGTGGCCTCTCCACTCTTCCTCCAGACTCTGGGACCGCGATTTCCAAATGAAATGCAAAATTTACTTTTATCTGAAGACAACACCTTGGACACTGAGAACAGTCCAGATCTTTTTCTCCTTGGCCCAGGTAAGACGCTTCTGGCGTTGTCTATTGGTCATGAGTGGCTGACACAAGGAATGCAACACTTGCAGCCCATGTCCTGGATACGTCTGTGTGTGGTGGCTCTTGAAGCACTGACTCCAGCAGCGTCCACTCCTTGTGAATCTCCCCCAAATTTTTTAATGGCCTTTTCTTAACAATCCTATCAAGGTTGCGGTTATCACGGTTACTCGTGCACCTTTTTCTACCACACTTTTTCTTTCCATTCAACTCTCCATTAATATGCTTGGATACAGCGTTCTGTGAACAGCCAGCTTCTTTAGCAATTACCTTTTGTGGCTTACCCTCCTTGTGGAGTCTGTCAATGACTGCCTTTTAGACATCTGTCAAATCAGCAGTCTTCCCTATGATTGTGTAGCCTACTGAACCAGACCAAGGGACCGTTTTAAATGCTTAGAAAGCCTTTGCAGATGTTTTGTAGTAATTATGTTAATTTTCTGAGATAATGACTTTTGGGATTTCATTGGCTGTAAGCCATAATCATCAACATTAACAGAAATAAACACGTGAAATAGATCCCTCTGTGTGTAATGACTATATAATATATAGGAATAGATCTCTCTGTGTGTAATGACTCTATATAATATATAGGAATAGATTCCTCTGTGTATAATGAATCTATATAATATATAGGAATAGATCACTCTGTGTGTAATTGTGACGCCCTGGACTAGCCAGGTAGTCACAGACATAACAACATACACACCCCCTCCCCTGGATAGTTAACACCAGTCAAACAAAACCCTTGTTGCCTCCCTCCAGGGTCTGATGTCCACACCAGGTGGGGCGAAGCCAGGCAGTTGGCCCCACCCACCGAGGAGTTCACAGGCCTGGAGGCGGGAAAAGTAACAGATTTAGTTTGGAGGTGAAAGTGAGAGGACAGAAACTGTCGGTGCCTGGGTAGGGACCCAGACACAAACAGCAAGGTTGGCAGACGGTGGTGGCCGTCTGCAGGAGTTAGTGGATCTTTGCGGAACCGTAGGAACGGGGTCGGGCGGTGGCCCACCGGTACCAAACCGGGGAGCGGAGTGAAGCTAAGCACAAAGGCAGGGCCATCGGACCCCGACTAGGCTTGGAGCCGCCGACAACAGTCAAATCCGAGAGTGACCGGAACCCCAGGGGTTTCCTACCACCCAAGACCCGACAGAAGGCAACAGTCCACACCGTAGGCTAGAGATCCAAGGGCCAGCGCCTGCAGGCAAAACGGACTCCTTCGGTACCTGTATGTCGGGGAGCGGACTACCGTTGGGAAACCATCGGAGTCAACACATTCTACACAGGTGCAGGGAAAGACAGCCACCATCAACCTGTCCGGGGAGAGCAAAGACACTGCAGCTGGCTGCGGGACCCGTCCATCCAGCCGTTTAGTTTACCCGAGACTCTGTGAATTTGTGCCTGAGTGAGTACCACAGTACCATCCGGCACTGCGCCGCGCTGCCTCCGCAACCCTGCACCCCAGCCATCCAGCCTCCCCGTTCCACAACCGGGCCCTGGGATCACCAACCCCTACCCACGGAGGGGACAACATCATAGCTGCTCCCTGCCATCGCTCCGGGATCCCCGTCACCAGCAGCGGTGGTGCCCATTATCACCACGACCCGTGGGTGGCGTCACGAACTATCTCCCAAAACAAACCACCCCCTTTTCACTTGTGGGCGAGGAGCGCTGCTCGAGTCCCCGGGTCCGGCCCACCGCTCAAGCCAACGAGCAGCAGCTGCGGACCTGAGCGTAGCGAGCGCGGCCCCTCCGCCAGCGACATAATGACTCTATATAATATATAGAAATAGATCACAATGTGTGTAATGACTATATAATATATAGGAATAGATCCCTCTGTGTGTAATGACTCTATATAATATATAGAAATAGATCCCTCTATGTGTAATGACTCTATAAAATATATAGGAATAGATCCCTCTGTGTGTAATGACTATATAATATATAGGAATAGATCCCTCTGTGTGTAATGACTCTATATAATATATAGGAATAGATCCCTCTGTGTGTAATGACTATATAATATATAGGAATAGATCCCTCTGTGTGTAATGACTCTATATAATATATAGGAATAGATCCCTCTTTGTGTAATGACTCTATATAATATATAGAAATAGATCACTCTGTGTGTAATGACTCTATATAATATATAGAAATAGATCATCACAATGTGTGTAATGACTCTATATAATATATAGGAATAGATCCCTCTGTGTGTAATGACTCTATATAATATATAGGAATAGATCCCTTTGTGTGTAATGACTCTATATAATATATAGAAATAGATCACTCTGTGTGTAATGACTCTATATAATATATAGGAATAGATCCCTCTCTGTCTAATGACTCTATATAATATATAGGAATAGATCACTCTGTGTGTAATGACTCTATATAATATATAGAAATAGATCACTCTGTGTGTAATGACGCTATATAATATATAGGAATAGATCACTCTGTGTGTAATGACTCTATATAATATGTGTTTCAGTTTTTGTATTGAATTACTGAAATAAAGAATATTCTAATGTATTGAGATGCACTTGTATATAAAAAGACAAGAGATCTTTTTAGTGATCTTTTTGCACCTAGGCATGTAACTGTGGCAAGGCTGCATCCTCTACATGTTGAAGAAAGTTTAGTCAGATAGCAGGTGCAGATTCTTTAATGTGAGAGCAGTGAAACGATATATTCTTTACTGTAAAAGCAGTGGGATTATGGAACTCTGCAATATGATGTTCACTAAACATGTTAAAGGATGCCTTTTATGAAAAGTATAATATTACAGATTATGCACAGATTCTGTGATGAGATGAGGCATTGGTTGAGAGATTTTTTTCATTTTTTTTATCTCTTTGTTTAGACCTATTTTTATATCTGTCTATCTTTAAGCAATTTTCCATGAAATATCCATTGTCCTTCCTATGTATTCATCTTTTCCTATAAACGTTCTAAACATTTTCAATGATCCTTTGGAGTCAGATTCATCCGAATCATCAAAAAAATCAGGCATGGAGGATAGATAAAATGATTTTAACAAGACCCACATAAGCAAAGTAATGTGATGTGATTCTTTCCTAAATTCTCGCTAAGCATTCACGTATCATCTGAAGGGTGTTGGGGTAGATATAACACTTCTACAATCCAGTCTACTTCAAAAGACGTCCATCCGTAATCGGTGAAGTGAACCGATCGCTGACCTTTGTGGTGCATCCGTGTGAATAATTACATCTGAGGCATCTTCTTATGCCCCATTTGCAAGTATATTAGCCTCATTATTTAACCAAGGCTCTTGCTATTTCTCTATAATGGCAACATAAAATATGTCTTCGTGGAACACTATCAAACTAAAACCGAAGCGTCTGTGCCCTATTTCCATACTATGATTATTTAACGAGTGGTAAAGTACACATAGTCCAAGAAAAAAGCAGAGGTAAAGGTGCTATAGTAATCAAAAGAAACAGTACAGTACATATTGTACAGGTAGATAGCAGTATATATATGTAATTCAGGTGAAGAGCAGTACAGTATAGATTGTACAGGTAGGTAGCAGTATATATATATGTAATTCAGGTGAAGGGCAGTACAGTACATATTGTACAGGTAGATACCAGTATATATATGTAATTCAGGTGAAGAGCAGTACAGTACATATTGTACAGGTAGATACCAGTACATATATGTAATTCAGGTGAAGAGCAATACAGTACATATTGTACAGGTAGATAGCTATATATATATATATATATATATATATATATATATACATATATATATATATATATATATATATATATATATATATATATAAAAATAATTCAGGTGAAGAACAATACAGTACATACTCTACAGGTAGATAACAGTACATACATGTAATTCAGGTGAAGAGCAATACAGTACATATTTACATATTGTACAGGTAGATAGCAGTACATATATGTAATTCAGGTGAAGAGCAATACAGTACATATTGTACAGGTAGATACCAGTATATATATGTAATTCAGGTGAAGAGCAATACAGTACCTATTGTACAGGTAGATACCAGTAGATATATGTAATTCAGGTGAAGAGCAATACAGTACATATTGTACAGGTAGATACCAGTACATATATGTAATTCAGGTGAAGAGCAATACAGTACCTATTGTACAGGTAGATACCAGTAGATATATGTAATTCAGGTGAAGAGCAATACAGTACCTATTGTACAAGTAGATACCAGTATATATATGTAATTCAGGTGAAAAGCAATACAGTACATATTGTACAGGTAGATACCAGTACATATATGTAATTCAGGTGAAGAGCAATACAGTACCTATTGTACAGGTAGATACCAGTATATATATATATGTAATTCAGGTGAAGAGCAGTACAGTACATATTGTACAGGTAGATAGCAGTACTTATATGTAATTCAGGTGAAGAGCAGTACAGTACATATCGTACAGGTAGATAGCAGTACATATATGTAATGCAGGTAAAGAGCAGTACAGTACATATTGTACAAGTAGAGAGCCATATAATACATGTAGCAAAGGTAGAAAGCAGAAGATTACATGTATTCCAGATAAACAGCAGTATAGTACACAGTATACAGGTAGAGAGCAGTGCAATACATGTAGCAAAAGTTGTAAGCAATACATGCAGTATATTGTATAGTTAGAGAGTAGTACTGAATATGTAGTACGGGTAGAGAACAGTACTGTAAATATAGCGCAGATAGAAAGTTGTACAGTACATGTAGTGCAGATAAAGAGCAGCACAGAAAGTACATATAGCCTATATAGAGAGCAGTTTAGCATACACAGCATATGTAGAAAGCAGTACAATACACACTGCACAGATAGCCAGCAGTATAGTAAATATAGCAAATATTGTACAGATAGGAAGCAGTATGTATGTGAGCAGATAGAGATCAGTAAAGCAGACATTGCATAGGTAGAAAGCAGTTTAGTATACACGCGGATAGAGAGCAATACAGTACACACTGTACCGGAAGAGAGCTGTATAGTACATTTAGTGCAGGTAGAAAGCAGTACACATTGTATAGATAAAGAACATCATAGTACATGTACCGCCGGTAGAGAGTGGCAGAGGGCAGTATAGTACACATTATGTAGGTATAGAGCAATATAGTACGTGTAGTGCAGGTAGAGAGTACTATAGTACATATAGTGCAGGTAGAGAGCAGTATAGTACATATTGAGAGAAGTGCTGGTGCTAATGTTATAGCTGGTGCTAGTGCTAGTGCTGATGCTGGTGTTGGTGCTGCTGATGTTGTTGCTGGTGGTGATGCTGATGTTGGTGCTGAAGCTGGTGTTGCTGGTGTTGGAGCTGCTTTTGATGCTGGTGCTGATGCTGATATTGCTGGAGCTGGTTCTGATGCTGGTGCCAGTGCTGATGCTGAAGCTGGTGCTGATGCTGCTGGAGCTGGTTCTGATGCTGATGCCAGTGCTGATGCTGAACCTGGTGCTGATGCTGATGTTGTTGAAGCTGGTTCTGATGCTGATACCAGTGCTGATGATGAAGCTTGTGCTGATGCTGATGTTGTTGGAGCTGGTTCTGATGCTGAAGCTGGTGCTGATGCTGATGTTGTTGGAGCTGGTTCTGATGCTGAATCTGGTGCTGATGCTGATGTTGTTGGAGCTGGTTCTGATGCTGATACCAGTGCTGATGCTGAAGCTGGTGCTGATGCTGATGTTGTTGGAGCTGGTTCTGATGCTGGTGTTGGTGCTGATGTTGATGTTGTTGCTGGTGCTAATGCTGATGCATTGCTCAAAATACTACAGGTAATCAGATGATTGCAGCTTTCCGTTTCCTATGTGGGCTACTGTAACTGTACTTTAACTACTGTAAAATGTTTTTAAAAAATATGAAAAAAAATAAAGGAAACACAAATGTTGACCACCACCCCCCTTTTGCCCCATTGACAATAAGACTAAATAAAAATACACATATTTTGTATCGCTGAGTTTAGAAATGTCCGATCTATCAAAATCTAACATAATTTAATCTGATTGGTAATCAGTGTAACAAACAAAACTCAAAACACCACAATTAAATTTTAATAAATTATTTATTAAATAAATTTAATAAAACTCAATAAGAGGCGATCAAAACATAATATCTGCCCAAAAATGGCATCAGTAAAACCGTCAGCTTAGGGTGCAAAAAATAGGCCCTCACACAGCCCCAGATCAAAAAGTAAAATGAAATGGTTCTCGGAAAATGGTGACAAACGCAAAAAAAAACATTTTTGAGAAATTTAAAATTTCAGAATCTTTTTTCACCATTTAAATAATAATAATAATAATAATAATAATAATAATAATAATAATTAAAAATATATATATATACAGTGCCAACAAGTAGTCTTCAACCCCCTGCAGATTTAGCATGTTTGATAAGATGCAAATAAGTTAGAGCCTGCAAACTTCAAACAAGAGCAGGATTTATTAACAGATGCATAAATCTTACAAACCAACAAGTTATGTTGCTAAATTTAAGTTAAATTTTAATACATTTTCAACATAAAAGTGTGGGTGAATTATTATTCAACCCCTAGGTTTAATATTTTGTGGAATAACCCTTGTTTGCAATTACAGCTAATAATCGTCTTTTATAAGACCTGATCAGGCCGGCACAGGTCTCTGGAGTTATCTTGGCCCACTCCTCCATGCAGATCTTCTCCAAGTTATCTAGGTTCTTTGGGTGTCTCATGTGGACTTTAATCTTGAGCTCCTTCCACAAGTTTTCAATTGGGTTAAGGTCAGGAGACTGACTAGGCCACTGCAACACCTTGATTTGTTCCCTATTGAACCAGGTCTTGGTTTTCTTGGCTCTGTGCTTTGGGTTGTGGTCTTGTTGGAAGATGAAATGACGACCCATCTTAAGATCCTTGATGGAGGAGCGGAGGTTCTTGGCCAAAATCTCCAGGTAGGCCGTGCTATCCATCTTCCCATGGATGCGGACCAGATGGCCAGGCCCCTTGGCTGAGAAACAGCCCCACAGCATGATGCTGCCACCACCATGCTTGACTGTAGGGATGGTATTCTTGGGGTCGTATGCAGTGCCATCCAGTCTCCAAACGTCAGGTGTGTGGTTGGCACCAAAGATCTCGATCTTGGTCTCATCAGACCAGAGAACCTTGAACCAGTCTGTCTCAGAGTCCTCCAAGTGATCATGAGCAAACTGTAGACGAGCCTTGACATGACGCTTTGAAAGTAAAGGTACCTTACGGGCTCGTCTGGAACGGAGACCATTGCGGTGGAGTACGTTACTTATGGCATTGACTGAAACCAATGTCCCCACTGCCATGAGATCTTCCCGGAGCTCCTTCCTTGTTGTCCTTGGGTTAGCCTTGACTCTTCGGACAAGCCTGACCTCGGCACGGGTGGAAACTTTCAAAGGCTGTCCAGGCCGTGGAAGGCTAACAGTAGTTCCATAAGCCTTCCACTTCCGGATGATGCTCCCAACAGTGGAGACAGGTAGGCCCAACTCCTTGGAAAGGGTTTTGTACCCTTTGCCAGCCTTGTGACCCTCCACGATCTTGTCTCTGATGGACTTGGAATGCTCCTTTGTCTTTCCCATGTTGACCAAGTATGAGTGCTGTTCACAAGTTTGGGGAGGGTCTTAATTAGTCAGAAAAGGCTGGAAAAAGAGATAATTAATCCAAACATGTGAAGCTCATTGTTCTTTGTGCCTGAAATACTTCTTAATACTTTAGGGGAACCAAACAGAATTCTGGTGGTTTGAGGGGTTGAATAATAAATGACCCTCTGAATAAACTTTTCACAATTTAAAAAAAAAGAAATAACATTCATTTTTGCTGCATTTCACACTTCCAGGCTGATCTACAGTCCAAATGTCACAATGCCAAGTTAATTCCGAATGTGTAAACCTGCTAAATCTGCAGGGGGTTGAAGACTACTTGTAGGCACTGTATATGTAGATGTTTGGTATCTACGTACTCATACTGACTTGGAGGATCATACTGCCAGCTTAGTTTTACACTAAACATGATAAATTAAAAAAAAACACAAAAATTATTTTATTGCATTTTTTATTGTTATTGGAACTTGGAATTTTTTTTCTTGTTTTCCAATGCACTATATCATCAAGTGAATAAGACTCATGGAGTCTCCTGCACAAGTTGTTTAGTTTTTAGTTGAAGATGTAAATCTGCCCTATGTCAATGCTATCAGCATTTATGCTGCAGATCTCACCCATACTAATGTATGGGAAAAATCTACACCAAAAATGCATTGCAAAAAGGCATCAATAACACATCAAAAACTTAGCATTTTTGCCACTGCGTTTTTCCTGCCTAGAGATGGAGACATTTCTGCACCAAATACTTTACTGCCTGGTGGTGACTATGTAACTCTATAGCTTCAGCTGCACTCATTCTACATGGAGCGGGCTCAGGTCCTGAGACTGCTCAATACAATACAAAGATGACTCATGCCAGCCATATGACAATACATCAGCAACACCTTTTTAAGCTTGTTTAATGTTAGATAGTGTGGAGACCAATGTGCCAAATGCCACATAGTAATGCTTACTTCTTAATACAAATTGTGACCTTTTTAAATAGGTCTGCAATGCTGTAAAATAGCCAATGGCCAAATGTCACATTTTAATGTATAATTTTACTTTAAAAAGTTGACCTTTTTACAGTATATATGTTTGCGCCTTTTTTAAGCCTGCTAGGACCTGTTTTTAATATGACTTTTAGATGGAAATGAATTCATAATATATCATAAAGGATAACAATGCCAGCTTTTATCAACATTTCTAAGATTTGGTGTAGGTACTAAGATCTAGAGCAATAAATGTCATTTTGGTTGGGAATTGCACGTATTTGTGGGGGAAAAATGCAAGGATAAATGTTATCCCGTATGTGGAATTTAAAATTATGTAGTTGGAGGCAAAAAACAAACCAAATACAGCCCCCTCAATAAATTGATTAGCACTACACACCACTTGAACAAATCCGGGTCTGGAAAGTACCTAGACTTCAATTGTGGCTAGATATATATGGTGGGGCACAGAGTGACAAATATTTATGGCCTTTTAAAGAAAGCTCAAGAAGTATTCAGGGAGTCTGTCACCCAGCTACCACAAGCTTTTTTGGGAATTAGCCTCATCTTCCTCTTGCTATAGCCAGGTGTCTAATTAACTTTCACCTACACTGCTTTCAAGTGGTGATGGATGAACCCTCCAATGCTCGGGATCGGGCATTGGAGGCATTTCAAGCTAACTCTAGCAATTCTTGGTGTTAAGGCGGCGTCACATGCGCCGATATATCGTGCGATCACAAGAGCGATCGCACCCGCCCCCGTCGTTTGTGCGTCACAGGCAACTAGTTGCCTGTGGCGCACAAAGTCGTTAATCCCCGTCACACACACTTACCTCCTTCATGACGTCACCTTGGGCGGCGAACATCCACTTCCTGAAGGGGAAGGGACGTTCATTGTCACAGCGACGTCACACAGCGGCCGCCCAATAGAAGCGGAGGGGCGGAGATGAGCGGGACGTAACATCCCGCCCACCTCCTTCCTTCCGCATTGCCAGCAGGACGCAGGTAAGCTGTGTTCGTCGTTCCCGGGGTGTCACACGGAGCGAAGTGTGCTGCCTCGGGAACGATGAACAACCGGCGCACAGAAGGAGGAACGACATTATGAAAATGAACGACATGTCAACGAGCAACGATAAGGGGAGTATTTTTGCTCGTTAACAGTCGTTCGGAGGTGTCACACGCTACGATATGTCAAACGATGCCGGATGTGCGTCACTAACTCCATGACCCCGGCGATATATCGTTAGATATATCGTAGCGTGGGACGGGGCCTTTACTGTACACTCAGCTCTGCTGTGTCAAGTTATGTTAACAAGCACATCTCTGCTATTCAGATGCTGTACAGATTTGCTACTCCCCTATTACTGTGAGTAGCTGCACCTCTGCAAGCAAGTTACCAGTTTGCCTAGACTTCTCTGATATTTCTATGTGTAACCAAATCCCTGCATGCAAGTTACCAGAGTGGGAGATCAGGATCCATTTTGACTTCTCCATTTCTATTTTATGTTTCAAGTACACCACATGGCACGTGTATACTACAACTGGCAAACGTATTTCCCAATTGTTCCCAATTTCCTGAGGGACTAAGATATACTGTGGGTACGGAAAGTATTCAGACCCCTTTAAATGTTTGTTTCATTGCAGCCATTTGGTAAATTCAAAAAAGTTCATTTTTTCCTCATTAATGTACACTCTACACCCCATCCCCCATCTTGACAGGAAAAAAACAGAACTGTAGAAATGATTGCAAATTTATTAAACAAGAAAAACTGAAATATCACATGGTCATAAGTATTCAGACCCTTTACTCAGACACTCATATTTAAGTCACATGCTGTCCATTTTCTAGTGATCCTCCTTAAAATGGTTCTACTCCTTCATTGGAGCCCAGCTGTGTTTCACTAAACTGATAGGACTTGATTTGGAAAGGCGCACACCTGTCTATATAAGACCTCACAGCTCACAGTGCATGTCAGACCAAATGAGAATCATGAGGTCAAAGGAACTGATCAAGGAGCTCAGAGATAGAATTGTGGCAAGGCACAGATCTGACCAAGGTTACAAAAGAATTTCCGCAGTACTGAAGGTTCCTAAGAGCATAGTGGCCTCCATAATCATTAAATGTTAGAAGTTTGGGACTACCAGAACTCTTCCTTGTATGTTTTACACATTCTAGGCATAGCATTTCTGTATGCAAGGTGTCGATTCGTATTGAATTGATGATGCCCTACAACTTTGTAATTCACTTTTTTCTCTATCTCGTTCCGTTTTCGAGATAAAAATGCTAACTCCATTGTTTTCCACCAGGTGGCGCTATAGGTGGTCTCAATGTGTAGCGCATAGCTACTTTACTATACCTAGACACCACTTCTATGCCTATAGCTGCCGCCGTTCTCAAGTAAATGGCGGTGGACAGTGTGGACACACTGTATAGTGCTGTCCCTTATTACACAGCATCTACTTTTATGTACAGAGCCATCCCATATTATATAGCGTCATCTTGTTATATATATTACCGTTTCTTATTATATAGTGTCTCTATTATGTATACATAGTGTTGTCCCTTATTACATAGCATCTACTGTCGTTATGTACAGTGCCCATATTATATAGTGTCATCTTGTTATATATATATAACTATGTTTCTTATTATATAGTGTCTCTATTATGTATACATAGTGCCGTCCCTTATTACATAGTGTCACGCTCCCCGTGTCCCAGCACCACTCCTTACCCACTGATCCAGTCCACGTGTCCACCGGTCATGGCTGCCGCTCCCGCTCTTGCTCCCCAGAGTCCTGTTCCTGGTCTCAGGAGTCTGATTCTGACTAATGTTCTGTATACCGGGCCGCGCCCACTCACCTGGTCTTATAGCCCCAGCACTGCTGCAACAGGAAATGACCTGAGGCTGTGCTGAGTATATAAGACTGGCCTCTCCTTGTGGGCGGGGCCTGATCATCGTTTGTGTTTCTATGCCTTGTCTTGTGAGCTCGGTGCTCAGGTCTTTGTTCCTGTTTCCTATTACTGCCTTAAAGTACGCTGTGACCTTAGTGACCTGGTCCTGTCTTTGCTTCCTGATACCTGCACCCGTTCCTGCCACGTTAGTGCTCCAGCTACTGTGTACCCTGCCCTCCAGGTGGGGTGCTCGGTCCAGTGGATCCACCTCCTGGGCCTACCAGTCCTCCCCGGCCCTCACACATAGCATCTACTGTTATGTACAGCCCCCTCCCATATTATATTATTATATAGCGTCGTCTTGTTATATATATATATAACACTGTTTCTTATTATAGTGTGGCTATTATGTATATATAGTGTTGTCCCATATTACATAGCATCTACTGTTGTTATGTACAGCGCCATCCCATATTATATAGCGGCATCTTGTTATATATATATATATATATAACACTGTTTCTTATTATATAGTGTCTCTATTATGTACAGTATATATAGTGTTGTCCCTTATTACATACCATCTACTGTTGTTATGTACAGCGCCATCCTATATTATATAACGTCATCTTGTTATTTATATTACTGTTTCTTATTATATAGTATCTCTATTATGTATACATACTGTTGTTCCTTATTACCTAGCATCTATTGTCGTTATGTACAGCGCCATCCAATATTATATAGCGTCATCTTGTTATATATATAACACTGTTTCTTATCATATAGTGTCTCTATTATGTATATATAGTGTTGTCCCTTATTACATAGCATCTACTGTTGTTCTGTACAGCGCCATCCCATATTATATAGTGTCATCTTGTTATATATATATAACACTCTTTTTTATTATATAGTATCTCAATTATGTATATACTAGAAGGTGGCCCGATTCTACGCATCGGGTATTCTAGAATTTACGTATTGTGTAGTTCATGTATGATTTTTGTTATATATATATATATATATATATATCTCTATATATATATATATATATATATATATATATATATATATATATATATATAGATATAGATGTTGTTGTGTGTAGTTACCAAGTGTTTGTGTAGGGGCTGTACATGTTCTGGGTGTTGTCTGGGTGTGATGGGGGGTGAGAGCGGTGTTGTTTGTGTGTTGCGTTGTTTGTGGAGCGCTGTGTGTCTGTAGCGTTGTGTGTGTGTGTTGCGCAGTTTGTGTGTCTGTGGTGTGTTTTGGGGGGAGGTATGTTTTGTGCAATGTGCGTGTTGTGCGGTATGTGCATATATTTGTGTGTGCAGCGTTGTCTGTGTGTGTGGGTGTCTGTGTAGGGCAGTTGTTTGTGGTTCCCAGTGTGTGTGTGTGGTGTGGTGTGTTGTGCAGTGCGCGCACGCGCGTATGTGTGTGTGTGTGTTGGGGGGAGGTGTGCACTTCCCATCGTGCTCCATCCCCCATGCAGCGCACTCCCCATCGTGCTCCATCCCGTATGCTGCGCACCCCCCATCGTGCTCCATCTCCCATCCTGCGCACTCCCAAACGTGCTCCATCCGCTATGCTGCGCACTCCCAAACGTGCTCCATCCGCCATGCTGCGCACTCCCAAACGTGCTCCATCCGCCATGCTGCGCACTCCCTATCGTGCTCCATCCCCCATGCTGCGCACTCCCAAACGTGCTCCATCCGCCATGCTGCGCACTCCCCATCGTGCTCCATCTCTCATGCTGCGCACTCCCAAACGTGCTCCATCCGCCATGCTGCGCACTCCCAAACGTGCTCCATCCGCCATGCTGAGCACTCCCAAACGTGCTCCATCCGCCATACTCCGCACTCCCCATCGTGCTCCATCCCCCATGCAGCGCACTCCCCATCGTGCTCCATCCCCTATGCTGCGCACCCCCCATCGTGCTCCATCTCCCATGCTGCGCACTCCGAAACGTGCTCCATCAGCCATGCTGCGCACTCCCAAACGTGGTCCATCCGCCATGCTGCGCACTCCCAAACGTGCTCCATCCGCCATACTCCGCACTCCCCATCGTGCTGCATCCCCCATGCTGCGCACTCCCAAACGTGCTCCATCCGCCATGCTGCGCACTCCCAAACGTGCTCCATCCCCTATGCTGCGCACCCCCCATCGTGCTCCATCTCCCATCCTGCGCACTCCCAAACGTGCTCCATTCGCCATGCTGCGCACTCCCAAACGTGCTCCATTCGCCATGCTGTGCACTCCCAAACGTGCTCCATCCGCCATGCTGCGCACTCCCAAACGTGCTCCATCCGCCATGCTGCGCACTCCCCATCGTGCTCCATCCCCCATGCTGCGCACTCCCAAACGTGCTCCATCCGCCATGCTGCGCACTCCCCATCGTGCTCCATCTCCCATGCTGCGCACTCCCCATCGTGCTCCATCCCGTATGCTGCGCACCCCCCATCGTGCTCCATCTCCCATCCTGCGCACTCCCAAACGTGCTCCATCCGCTATGCTGCGCACTCCCAAACGTGCTCCATCCGCCATGCTGCGCACTCCCAAACGTGCTCCATCCGCCATGCTGCGCACTCCCTATCGTGCTCCATCCCCCATGCTGCGCACTCCCAAACGTGCTCCATCCGCCATGCTGCGCACTCCCCATCGTGCTCCATCTCTCATGCTGCGCACTCCCAAACGTGCTCCATCCGCCATGCTGCGCACTCCCAAACGTGCTCCATCCGCCATGCTGAGCACTCCCAAACGTGCTCCATCCGCCATACTCCGCACTCCCCATCGTGCTCCATCCCCCATGCAGCGCACTCCCCATCGTGCTCCATCCCCTATGCTGCGCACCCCCCATCGTGCTCCATCTCCCATGCTGCGCACTCCGAAACGTGCTCCATCAGCCATGCTGCGCACTCCCAAACGTGGTCCATCCGCCATGCTGCGCACTCCCAAACGTGCTCCATCCGCCATACTCCGCACTCCCCATCGTGCTGCATCCCCCATGCTGCGCACTCCCAAACGTGCTCCATCCGCCATGCTGCGCACTCCCAAACGTGCTCCATCCCCTATGCTGCGCACCCCCCATCGTGCTCCATCTCCCATCCTGCGCACTCCCAAACGTGCTCCATTCGCCATGCTGCGCACTCCCAAACGTGCTCCATTCGCCATGCTGTGCACTCCCAAACGTGCTCCATCCGCCATGCTGCGCACTCCCAAACGTGGTCCATCCGCCATGCTGCGCACTCCCAAACGTGCTCCATCCGCCATACTCCGCACTCCCCATCGTGCTGCATCCCCCATGCTGCGCACTCCCAAACGTGCTCCATCCGCCATACTCCGCACTCCCCATCGTGCTGCATCCCCCATGCTGCGCACTCCCAAACGTGCTCCATCCGCCATGCTGCGCATTTCCAAACGTGCTCCATCCGCCATGCTGCGCACTCCCAAACGTGCTCCATCCGCCATGCTGCGCACTCCCAAACGTGCTCCATCCGCCATGCTGCGCACTCCCAAACGTGCTCCATCCGCCATGCTGCGCACTGCCAAACGTGCTCCATCCGCCATGCTGCGCACTCCCAAAGGTGCTCCATCCGCCATGCTGCGCACTCCCAAACGTGCTCCATCCGCCATGCTGCGCACTCCCAAAGGTGCTCCATCCGCCATGCTGCGCACTCCCAAACGTGCTCCATCCGCCATGCTGCGCCAGCATCAGCCTCTCTACCTGCAGCATCAGCCTCTCTCCTCCCAGCATCAGCCTCTCTGTCCCCAGCATCAGCCTCTCTGTCCCCAGCCTCCATATCCCAGCCTTCCCCAGGATCAGCCTCTCTCCTCTCAGCCTCCTCCAGCACGGCTGCGCACTCCCCATCGTGCTCCATCTCCCATGCTGCGCACTCCCAAACGTGCTCCATCCGCCATGCTGCGCACTCCCAAACGTGGTCCATCCGCCATGCTGCACACTCCCAAACGTGCTCCATCCGCCATACTCCGCACTCCCCATCGTGCTGCATCCCCCATGCTGCGCACTCCCAAACGTGCTCCATCCGCCATACTCCGCACTCCCCATCGTGCTGCATCCCCCATGCTGCGCACTCCCAAACGTGCTCCATCCGCCATGCTGCGCATTTCCAAACGTGCTCCATCCGCCATGCTGCGCACTCCCAAACGTGCTCCATCCGCCATGCTGCGCACTCCCAAACGTGCTCCATCCACCATGCTGCGCACTCCCAAACGTGCTCCATCCGCCATGCTGCGCACTCCCAAACGTGCTCCATCCGCCATGCTGCGCACTGCCAAACATGCTCCATCCGCCATGCTGCGCACTCCCAAAGGTGCTCCATCCGCCATGCTGCGCACTCCCAAACGTGCTCCATCCGCCATGCTGCGCACTCCCAAAGGTGCTCCATCCGCCATGCTGCGCACTCCCAAACGTGCTCCATCCGCCATGCTGCGCCAGCATCAGCCTCTCTACCTGCAGCATCAGCCTCTCTCCTCCCAGCATCAGCCTCTCTGTCCCCAGCATCAGCCTCTCTGTCCCCAGCCTCCATATCCCAGCCTTCCCCAGGATCAGCCTCTCTCCTCTCAGCCTCCTCCAGCACGCCGTGCTCCTCTGCCGACACTCACAGATCCGATCGCATACACTCACACACACCCACACACACCCACCCGATCGCATCCACTCACACCCACCCGATCGCATCCACTCACACCCACCCGATCGCATACACTCACACCCACCCGATCGCATACACTCACACACACCCGATCGCATACACTCACACACACCCGATCGCATACACTCACACACAAAGACACACAGACACTGACGATATTGCACATACGCGCTGATACTCACAACATCCGGGGATATCACATGCTTCTGGCCATGTGATCCCCCGGCAGGTCCTGGAAGCTCACAACAGCACAGTATCGAGGCCGAGAAGCAAGCGATATCCCAGGATGTTGTGAGTATTTGGATGCGATGTGATGTGTGAGGTGTGTGTGAGTGTGATCTGATTTGTGTGTATGTGTGTGTGTGTGTGCTGTTATGTTATGTATGTTCCGCAGCTGCAGGACCTTGATGTGTGGATGCGATGTGATGTGTGTGTGAGGTGTGTGTGAGAGTGAGTGTGAGCCGGTGTACACTGGTAACTATGATACACATCGGGTAACCAAGGGACCTTAGTTACCCGATGTGTATAATGGTTACCAGCTTTCACGGCCTCCGTCAAGATCCCAGCATCGCAAGGTTATGTCTGGCGCTGCCGGGATCCTGACGGAGCCGGTGTAGAAGCAAGCGATATCCCAGCATGTTGTGATGTGTGAGGTGTGTGTGAGAGTGAGTGTGAGAGTGAGTGTGATCTGATGTGTGTGTGTACTCACCTGGGAATCGGGGCTCCGTGTCAGTTGGGCCAGAGCGAGCGTGCATTGCGTGAGGGGGGCGGGGCCTGCAGAGAGCCGGGGCAAGAGGCCAATCCGTGTGGGGGGGCGGGGCCATGGCGAGCCCAGCGGCCAATCAGCTTTGTGTCACCGTAAGGACACAATTTCGGAGCATGACAGACAGACAGACAGACAGATAGACAGACAGACAGACAGAATAAGGCAATTATATATATAGATAGTGTTGTCCCTTATTACATAGCATCTACTGTTGTTATGTACAGCGCCATCCCATATTATATAGTGTCATCTTGTTATATATATATATAGCACTGTTTCTTATTATATAGTATCTCTATTATGTATATATAGTGTTGTCCCTTATTACATACCATCTGCTGTTGTTATGTACAGCACCATCCCATATTATATAGTGTCATCTTGTTATATATATATATATATATAGCACCGTTTCTTATCATATAGTATCTCTATTATGTATATATAGTGTTGTCCCTTATTACATAGCATCTGCTGTTGTTATGTACAGCGCCATCCCATATTATATAACGTAATCTTGTTATATATTACCGTTTCTTTTTATATAGTGTCTCTATTATGTATACATAGTGTTGTTCTTTATTACCTAGCATCTATTGTTGTTATGTACAGCGCCATCCCATATTATATAGCGTCAAATTGTTATATATATATAACACCGTTTCTTATTATAGTGTCTCTATTATGTATATATAGTTATATAGTGTTGTCCCTTATTACATAGCATCTACTGTCGTTATGTACAGCGCCATCCCATATTATATAGTGTCTCTATTATGTATATATAGTGTTGTCCCTTATTACATAGCATCTACTATTCTTATGTACAGCGCCATCCTGTATTATATAGCGTCATCTTGTTATATATATATATAACACCGTTTCTTATTATATTGTATCTCTATTATGTATATATAGTGTTGTCCCTTATTACATAGCATCTACTGTTATGTACAGCGCCATCCTGTATTATATAGCGTCATCTTGTTATATATATATAACACCGTTTCTTATTATATTGTATCTCTATTATGTATATATAGTGTTGTCCCTTATTACATAGCATCTACTGTTATGTACAGCGCCATCCCATATTATATAGCGTCATCTTGTATATATAACACCGTTTCTTATTATACAGTATCGCTATTATGTATATATAGTGTTGTCCCTTATTACATACCATCTGCTGTTGTTATGTACAGCGCCATCCCATATTATATACAATACCGTTTCTTATTATATAGTGTCTCTATTATGTATATATAGTGTTGTCCCTTATTACATAGCATCTACTGTTGTTATGTACAGCGCCTTCCCATATTATATACAATACCGTTTCTTATTATATAGTGTCTCTATTATGTATATATAGTGTTGTCCTTTATTACATAGCTTCTACTGTTGTTATGTACAGCGCCATCCCATATTATATACAATACCGTTTCTTATTATATAGTGTCTCTATTATGTATATATAGTGTTGTCCCTTATTACATAGCATCTACTGTTATGTACAGCGCCATCCCATATTATATAGCGTCATCTTGTATATATAACACCGTTTCTTATTATACAGTATCGCTATTATGTATATATAGTGTTGTCCCTTATTACATACCATCTGCTGTTGTTATGTACAGCGCCATCCCATATTATATGACGTCATCTTGTTATATATTACCGTTTCTTTTTATATAGTGTCTCTATTATGTATACATAGTGTTGTTCCTTATTACCTAGCATCTATTGTCGTTATGTACAGCGCCATCCCATATTATATAGCGTCATCTTGTTATATATATAACACCGTTTCTTATTATATAGTATCTCTATTATGTATATATAGTGTTGTCTCTTATTACATAGCATCTACTGTTGTTATGTACAGCGCCATCCCATATTAAATATATACAGTTAGGTCCAGAAATATTTGGACAGTGACACAATTTTCGCGAGTTGGGCTCTGCATGCCACCACATTGGATTTGAAATGAAACCTCTACAACAGAATTCAAGTGCAGATTGTAACGTTTAATTTGAAGGTTTGAACAAAAATATCTGATAGAAATTGTAGGAATTGTACACATTTCTTTACAAACACTCCACATTTTAGGAGGTCAAAAGTAATTGGACAAATAAACCAAACCCAAACAAAATATTTTTATTTTCAATATTTTGTTGCGAATCCTTTGGAGGCAATCACTGCCTTAAGTCTGGAACCCATGGACATCACCAAACGCTGGGTTTCCTCCTTCTTAATGCTTTGCCAGGCCTTTACAGCCGCAGCCTTCAGGTCTTGCTTGTTTGTGGGTCTTTCCGTCTTAAGTCTGGATTTGAGCAAGTGAAATGCATGTTCAATTGGGTTAAGATCTGGTGATTGACTTGGCCATTGCAGAATGTTCCACTTTTTTGCACTCATGAACTCCTGGGTAGCTTTGGCTGTATGCTTGGGGTCATTGTCCATCTGTACTATGAAGCGCCGTCCGATCAACTTTGCGGCATTTGGCTGAATCTGGGCTGAAAGTATATCCCGGTACACTTCAGAATTCATCCGGCTACTCTTGTCTGTTGTTATGTCATCAATAAACACAAGTGACCCAGTGCCATTGAAAGCCATGCATGCCCATGCCATCACGTTGCCTCCACCATGTTTTACAGAGGATGTGGTGTGCCTTGGATCATGTGCCGTTCCCTTTCTTCTCCAAACTTTTTTCTTCCCATCATTCTGGTACAGGTTGATCTTGGTCTCATCTGTCCATAGAATACTTTTCCAGAACTGAGCTGGCTTCATGAGGTGTTTTTCAGCAAATTTAACTCTGGCCTGTCTAATTTTGGAATTGATGAATGGTTTGCATCTAGATGTGAACCCTTTGTATTTACTTTCATGGAGTCTTCTCTTTACTGTTGACTTAGAGACAGATACACCTACTTCACTGAGAGTGTTCTGGACTTCAGTTGATGTTGTGAACGGGTTCTTCTTCACCAAAGAAAGTATGCGGCGATCATCCACCACTGCTGTCATCCGTGGACGCCCAGGCTTTTTTGAGTTCCCAAGCTCACCAGTCAATTCCTTTTTTCTCAGAATGTACCCGACTGTTGATTTTGCTACTCCAAGCATGTCTGCTATCTCTCTGATGGATTTTTTCTTTTTTTCAGCCTCAGGATGTTCTGCTTCACCTCAATTGAGAGTTCCTTAGACCGCATGTTGTCTGGTCACAGCAACAGCTTCCAAATGCAAAACCACACACCTGTAATCAACCCCAGACGCCTTCAGAGTTAATTGCAGCCCTTAGAATCCCTTGTCCAATTACTTTTGGTCCCTTGAAAAAGAGGAGGCTATGCATTACAGAGCTATGATTCCTAAACCCTTTCTCCGATTTGGATGTGAAAACTCTCCTATTGCAGCTGGGAGTGTGCACTTTCAGCCCATATTATATATATAATTGTATTTCTGAACATGTTTTTGTAAACAGCTAAAATAACAAAACTTGTGTCACTGTCCAAATATTTCTGGACCTAACTGTATATAGTGTTCTCCCTTATTACATAGCATCTACTGTTGTTATGTACAGTGCCATCCTATATTATATACTGTCATCTTGTATATATAACACCGTTTCTTATTATATAGTGTCTCTATTATGTATATATAGTGTTCTCCCTTATTACATAGCATCTACTGTCGTTATGTACAGTGCCATCCCATATTATATAGTGTCATCTTGTTATATATATATAACACTGTTTATTATTATATAGTGTCTCTAATATGTATATATAGTGTTCTCCCTTATTACCTAGCATCTATTGTTGTTATGTACAGTGCCATCCCATATTATATAGTGTCATTTTGTTGTATATATAACACCGTTTCTTATTATATAGTGTCTTTATTATGTATAGTGCTGTACGTAACTGGAAAAAAAATCTGTTTTGTATATATAGATGTACCCCAGAGCAGTTATAAAAAAAAAAATCTGGCCCTGAAAATCCCCATGAATTTTTGGACCAAAACCAAAATCTCAGAGAAAAATTAATGTCATTCACAAAATGGAAGATGCTGGTTGCATCGGCCATTCATACCCAGAGGTTAAAATCCTGAGCGGCGCGGGTCCAGTGGAAAGAGAGAAAAGATTTTTCTGTGCTAAATTACAAGATTGAACATACTGTAAATGTGAGATGGGATAAAAGCGTTAAGAGGCTTTCTGTAAAGAGCTCGGCGAGAATCGCATCAATTTTCGCTCTTTATTGCCGTCATTGAGTAATATTTTTTTCCCAGGACGCTCATCCTTCATTTTTATTGTAGTCTTTGAGATGAGCCATGAATGTGTGGTGCGGTCCCGCCGTCCTCCCGGTGTCTCCGCTTCTTTCAGCCTTTGCCCTCCGCTTCAGTACCTGACACTTCGCTGCTCTCATCCATTTGGTTTGTGTCGCTGTTTTCTGAGATCCGTACCTTATTATTTTTCTCGTAAATGGACTTGTATTACAGCTGACATTTTTATTGGTATCATTTTGGGGTATATACCATGTTTTCATCGCTTTTTATTACATTTTGGGGTCGGCGGCGCGGTGACCGAAAAACGGAAATTCTGGAACCTTTGTTTTTTTGTTGCTTTACAATATTTAAATAATTGTATTGTCATAAATCAGACTTATGTATGTGGTCATACCAATTTTATTTCTTTATATTTGAAGGGGAAAATGGAAGAAAATTGGAATTTTGTTATATCTACAAAAACCTTTATTTTATTTTTTTTTCTCTCTTACTTTGTTTTCCGTGGGTTGGAGGAAGCTAAAATAACTGTATATGTATAATCCCATAATTGCTAATCTATTAAGATTGGGGCATTTACGTCTTGAATGTACAGTATATCACAAAAGTGAGTACATCCCTTACATTTTTGGAAATATTTTATATCTTTACATGGGACCACACTGGAGATCTGCCCCTGTGATACAGTGTGCAGTGTCAGTGTGCAGGTTGTATATAACAGTGTAAATCTGGTGCCCTCTAAATAACTCAACGCACAGCCATTAATGTCTAAACTGCTGGGAATAAAAGTGAGTACATCCCTAAGTGAAAATGGCCAAATTGTGCCACCATTTTCCCTTCCCCAATGTGATTTAACTCATTAGTAACTCATTAGTGTTACAAGGTCTCAGGAGTCAATAGGGAGCAGGCATGTTATATTTGGTGTTATCTCTCCCACACTCTCTCATACTGGGCACTGGAAGCTCAACATGGCTCCTCATGGCAAAGAATTCTCTGAGGATCTGGAAAAAAAAGAATAGTTGCTCTAAATAAAGATGGCTGAGGCTATAAGAAGATTGCCAACACCCTGAACCTGAGCTGCAGCACGGTGGCCAAGACCATACATCTGTACAACAAGACAGGATCCACTCAGAACAGGGCTCGCCATGGTTGACCAGAGAACAGTGCACGTGCTCAATGTCATATCTGGTTTTGAAAATGTACCTATTTTCAAACTTAATTTTTATGCTCTTAATCCAGAGAGTTATGTCACACAAAATAGTTAATAAATAACATTTCACACATGTGACCTCATTTTGGAAACTTCGGCAATGTCTGTACATGTTTGGTGAGCACTTTGAACCCAAAGGTGCTTCACAGAATTTTATACAGTTGAGCAGTGAAAATGAATAATACATTTATAACTATAAAGATGTTGTCTTAACCTTTAAATCTTTCATTTTTACAAGGGAAACAGAAGAAATTGTACCATTCAAGTTGTTGTGTGATTTATCCTGAGTATGCCAATATCCCATATATGGTGGAAAACTACTGTTTAGCGCATGGCAGGGCTCTGAAGGGAAGGAGCGCCAATTGACTTTTTAAACTCAAAAATGGCTGGAATTATTAACGGATGCCATGTTGCATTTGGAGAGCCCTTGATGTGCCAAACCCCCAAGAAATTACACCATTTTTTTATACTAGAGCACTCAATGAATTTATCTAGATGCTTGGTGAGCACCTTAAACTCCCCATTTGCAAAGCCCTTAAGTGCCAGAACAACAGAAACCCCCTCAAGTGACCACATTTTGGATATTAAACCCATCTGGGAGTTCATCTATTGATGTAGGGACAATTTAACCTCTGGAAAACACCCATGGAGTCAAACACAATGAATGCTGCACAATTAAAAATTGCAAAAAAAATCCTTGTTGTGTCCAGTACATTGTAGTGCCCATACATTTTGCCCAACTCATGCTTCTGTAAACCTGCACCCCGTACATTTAGGTGGTCACCTCTCACTACAACTATAGCAAACATGTGGATGCTAACTTTGTTTTAGACACATGTGGTGCTTAGAAGGGAGGGGGGGCATTTGGATTTGGGAGCATAGATTTTGGTATATTTATTTTTTGAAGAGTGGAGCCATAACATTTTTCCAGAGCCCTTGTGCTACATGGAAGCCCCCTATACTTCCGATAACAGATGATGGATCTGAGTGGGGACTGGTGTTTTTGTTGGTTGAGTTGAATGCTATTTGGTGGCAATTTGACTACAGAACATTTTGGATCAGTTCACATTTATCCCGTGGTCTATGCTGAGCATTTACATCAGGGCTTCTATCTACATCTACGAAATACGTGAGTCAGGCGAAACGTGCAACAGATCCGTTCATTATAACAAGACATCAGAGTTACTCTTGACTCTATTTGGCCTCTATTCAGCATAGTCTGTGTTTCCAAAGGTGGAAAAAAAAATGCTCTCACCCACAAAGCTCTCCACAGTGCGGCACCCCCCTACATCTCCACCCTTACAGTTAGGTCCAGAAATATTTGGACAGTGCCACAATTTTCGCGAGTTGGGCTCTGCATGCCACCACATTGGATTTGAAATGAAACCTCTACCACAGAATTCAAGTGCAGATTGTAACGTTTAATTTGAACGTTTGAACAAAAATATCTGATAGAAATTGTAGGAATTGTACACATTTCTTTACAAACACTCCACATTTTAGGAGGTCAAAAGTAATTGGACAAATAAACCAAACCCAAACAAAATATTTTTATTTTCAATATTTTGTTGCGAATCCTTTGGAGGCAATCACTGCCTTAAGTCTGGAACCCATGGACATCACCAAACGCTGGGTTTCCTCCTTCTTAATGCTTTGCCAGGCCTTTACAGCCGCAGCCTTCAGGTCTTGCTTGTTTGTGGGTCTTTCCGTCTTAAGTCTGGATTTGAGCAAGTGAAATACATGCTCAATTGGGTTAAGATCTGGTGATTGACTTGGCCATTGCAGAATGTTCCACTTTTTTGCACTCATGAACTCCTGGGTAGCTTTGGCTGTATGCTTGTGGTCATTGTCCATCTGTACTATGAAGCGCCGTCCGATCAACTTTGCGGCATTTGGCTGAATCTGGGCTGAAAGTATATCCCGGTACACTTCAGAATTCATCCGGCTACTCTTGTCTGCTGTTATGTCATCAATAAACACAAGTGACCCAGTGCCATTGAAAGCCATGCATGCCCATGCCATCACGTTGCCTCCACCATGTTTTACAGAGGATGTGGTGTGCCTTGGATCATGTGCCGTTCCCTTTCTTCTCCAAACTTTTTTCTTCCCATCATTCTGGTACAGGTTGATCTTGGTCTCATCTGTCCATAGAATACTTTTCCAGAACTGAGCTGGCTTCATGAGGTGTTTTTCAGCAAATTTAACTCTGGCCTGTCTATTTTTGGAATTGATGAATGGTTTGCATCTAGATGTGAACCCTTTGTATTTACTTTCATGGAGTCTTCTCTTTACTGTTGACTTAGAGACAGATACACCTACTTCACTGAGAGTGTTCTGGACTTCAGTTGATGTTGTGAACGGGTTCTTCTTCACCAAAGAAAGTATGCGGCGATCATCCACCACTGTTGTCATCCGTGGATGCCCAGACCTTTTTGAGTTCCCAAGCTCACCAGTCAATTCCTTTTTTCTCAGAATGTACCCGACTGTTGATTTTGCTACTCCAAGCATGTCTGCTATCTCTCTGATGGATTTTTTCTTTTTTTTCAGCCTCAGGATGTTCTGCTTCACCTCAATTGAGAGTTCCTTAGACCGCATGTTGTCTGGTCACAGCAACAGCTTCCAAATGAAAAACCACACACTTGTAATCAACCCCAGACCTTTTAACTACTTCATTGATTACAGGTTAACGAGGGAGACGCCTTCAGAGTTAATTGCAGCCCTTAGAGTCCCTTGTCCAATTGCTTTTGGTCCCTTGAAAAAGAGGAGGCTATGCATTACAGAGCTATGATTCCTAAACCCTTTCTCCGATTTGGATGTGAAAACTCTCATATTGCAGCTGGGAGTGTGCACTTTCAGCCCATATTATATATAGAATTGTATTTCTGAACATGTTTTTGGAAACAGCTAAAATAACAAAACTTGTGTCACTGTCCAAATATTTCTGGACCTAACTGTATATCTGTCTATCACCCCACCTGTTCTCTATGCTCCGCAATCTACTTTCCACTAACATTCGCACTAATCCGAACCTCCCACTTCCAGCTCCAAGACTTTGCCCGCGCTGCACCAGTTCTCTAGAATGCTCTACACCATGAAATTAGTGCTAACCACAGCTTACACTGTTTTAGGTGCTCCCTAAAAACACATCTTTTTAGGACCCCCTATCACATTCCCTAATTGATGTCCTTTCATATATAGCTCATTCATTATTTTTCTGAACATATTTCACCATTAAACTCTCTACCGTACCCAAAAGCCGTACAAATATTGGCAGGTGACCGGCTCATGCAGCCTTTAATCTATCCCCTTATTTACTCAAGATGGCTGGACCATCGTAGTAAATAAGTAGCTGTACTTCTTTGTTTCACCCCCACCTCATTGTAGATTGTAAGTGTGCCGCCCCAGCAGCTGTCGAACCGCTCGGATCCGGGGGTGATTACTTGTGGCTCGAGGATCTCCGGACCCCGGGGCTAGGGGCCACTCTTAAATGTAAAAGGGGAAGGGCTATTTACAGGAGAGATATAGTTTGTGACGCTACCCGTGGTGTGCGGTAACGGAGAGTACCGCCGCTGCCGATGGGAGTACCGGGGTTGATGGAATGGGGGCAGCTAGATGACGTTTTCCCTCCACGGGTAGGGAAGGCCCCAGGACTCTGGATGGTGGGGTGCAGGGGGAGCACAGGCTTGCTGGAAGCAGGGGGGTAATCAGGTACTCACTCAGACGAAAAACAGATGTTGACAACGTGTTAAACAAAGTCTATGGGTGCCGCTGCCCTCTTGGGGGAGCTCGTCCAGGTTCCGTCCCCTGCAGCACTGCCTGATTGTCCGGAGCCTGCCTCGTGCACAAATTTTAGTAGTGTCCAAGTGGCCTGTAAGCTTAAAGCTGTGCGGGCCCTGCTCCCAACTTTTTGAGTGAAGGAGCTGTGCTCTCAGGAGCTCACGCTTGGGATTTCAGTGGGCTGCTTAGTTTGGAAAGCCCTATCCCCCTCATTGCGCTAGTGCCCTCAATCTCTGAGCTTCATGGGGACAGTCCATAAAGGCCCTATCCTCCGCAGGTTAATTGCCGGGTTGCTTGAAGCTTCTCCCCGACCTAGGGTCCAGTACCCCACTGTGCTTTCGGTCCCAGACCGGCTATTGTACTTGCTGCTGACTAGTCCAGGCACCCAGTCCCAATATCCCGCGACCGGGTCTCCAACGCCACCGGGTCCAGACCACCGTCTGCAACCCAATCTTCTCCTCCCCGGGAGCCACACGCTCCCCCAAGCTCCTTACTGCTCAAGGGCTACTCTAGAACTGACTTGTCACCTCCCACCTCCCTGCCTGACCCCTAGGTGGGCGGCCCTATTCCAGCTTAGCAGCCCACTGGTGTGCCTGACAGGGTGTGGTGTGAGGTGTCATTGGGATTTTTGGATGCTGATGGAGGCAGTGCTGCAAGTTGGGAACCCAGAACCAAGAGGGGTTGAGTCCTGCACTAAGAATAAAGAGCATGCAGTCCCCTGTGATGCCCTGACTAGTCCAGGGGCGTCACATAAACTCTTGCGAGCAGGGTGGTCTGTATTTTTGCTTTAATTATTGTATTATGCTATGAACCTCTTACTTGTAAAGCGCTGCAGAATATGTTGGTGCGATATTATTGTTATTATTATTATTATGACCCCACTTTTATGCAAATCTAAAAAGACGCGTAAAAAGATGGACACCGCCAGATCACAGGCCATACGAGATACACTGTGAATTTTCCTTTGGAAATTTTATCTGAATCACGATTTTCAGAGATTTAAACGTGGACTATATGCTCTGATCACAGGTATAATGTACTGCAATGCACCACCATTGCAATACATTAGAGCTGTCAGTGCTGCACTGACACAAGCCTCTGGGATCACACTCCTGGCATGATCCCAGAGGCTTTCCTTACCTGAGTGACCCGGAGGTTATCATGATGACCTCGGATCATCATAGCAACGATCGGGCCCTCGCGATTACATTGCGGGGGCACAGATCGGAGGGAGAGAGGGAGTGCAATCCCTCTCCCAGTGTCAAAGTAGTTTTTCTGCATATACAGATCTCTGACACGTTCAGGGCCTGAGTCTCATTCTGTTAGGAGACTCTTAATATTAAATGTGATTCTTTCCTTTGGTGTACGAAGAGTTAATGTCAGTTTTGTTGCTAGCAGCTTTCCAGCAGTCCATGTCAGGTGCAGCTGCTTAGTTACCACGTCCTTCACCTTTAAATAATGCCCCTTTTCAGCATCCATTGCTGTCAATAGAATTAATTCTACTCTGGTCACCTTGGTGAAAGGAGCTGCTGGGGTTCTAACCTGGGCACATCCGTCTGCTGCCTTGGAACCTGGATGCACCCATGATCCCAGATTGTGTTGTATCCCCCCGGTGTGTCTACGTTTCCCTTGTGTTGTATTAGTGCAACAGTGGGACTTGTGATCCTCACCTACCATCTCACTAGCAAGGGTTACTGCTGGGTTTTCCTATGGTTTCAGGTATCCTGCTAGGCGACAGGTGCGGTACCTATATAGGGATGGCTAGAAATGCAGAGTACAGCTGCAGGTGAGTGCAGGATGTGTCCAACCTTTCCCCTCCCTAGCACCAGGGCCCTACGTTGTTATAGTGTACCCAGTGTTCCCCTTTTTGGTTGTGGTGTTTTTTGTAGGTCTGAGCATAACAGTCACGTTGTGTAGATGGAGGTATCTTACTCCATGCGTGACATCCAGACACTCAAATGCTGCAATCGATATCGATCATGTCATTTAGGGGGTTAAACAGACATGGAAAGCACAGAGACCTTCCCTGACTGTGAAAGCCAAGGCTCGGCTTTCGGGTAAGCAGAGTCCCTGACAGTGATCACGCGGGTACAGTTCCTGTGCCAATACGATCGCAAGAACATACTCATCATGTTATGGGTAGGGAACTGCTATCCTACCATAACATACTGGATAAATAAAAGGTCGTGAAGGGTCTTAATTAACGCACACACAGGGTCTTGGGAATTACTCGTCACTGGGCCACGGTTCTTCTCCTGGGACTCCGCAGTGGCTGCCCGGTTCCGTGACCTCAGCGGTGTCAATAAAACAAGGGGGAATGGGGATGTGGAGTTTGTATTCATGACGTCACCTGTGGTGTGCGGCCAATATTAGCCACCGCTGTGGGGAGTCTTCTCTCTGGGGCGGATGACAACACAGCTCAGATGGTACAGCTCTCCACAGGCAGAGCTCAGGCCCCAGGGATGATGTTGAGGGTAGTAGTCCACTCTAATATGGGAGCGGGTGACGCGGTAAGGATTAGATGACACAGCGGCTGCAGTTTAAGTTCTTTACTCATGGAGTTGCTCCTGCCTTTGGGCTGCCAGACTCTGCTGTGATGGGCTCCAGCCGATCCCGGATAGTTCAGAGGCCAGAACTGGTAGGGTTTCTCTGTGAGTCCTTCCTCCCTGCGCAGTGTTGTGTGAGTCCCTGTGGCTTGAAGCTATGCGGGGACCAGAGTCCTGGGAATAGTTTTTTTTTCCAATCCGTTTAGCAGGCAGCGCGACTCTGTTGTTGGTGCCGCCCATAGGTCAAGACTCCTTGCTCTATATGCTGCTTTGCCCCGGGATCTATGTATGGGCCAGAAGAATTGTATCCTCTGTCCGTCGGATTCTGCTGGTGGGACTTGCAGTGCCCACCAGCCTACGGCTCCGCACCCTGACGTGTGCGCCAGTCCTGAGGGAGCGATCAACTCTCCCTTCAGCGACCGTGTCCTCCTACATTCCACTTGTTACCCGGGTTCTCACTTTCTGTCTGAGTGTGTGTGTGTGTGTGTGTGTCGCTTTGCTCCCCCGAACAGTCGCTTCACCCCCCGGATTCCTGAGCTAGTGGGTGGGAGGCGCCAGACGATATGGTGATCATCTTAAATGACCCTACCCTCACCCAGTCCCAGTGAGAGGGAAACTAGCTATGTGTGTTAGTGGATTGTAGTTTACCGGTACTGACCTTCTCCTTACCCAAGATGAATATGTGGCGCCCCTGACCTGGTCAGGCACCACTGAGTACTGCACCCATGCTGGGGACAGTACAATACAGGTAATCCAGAAGGCTGACCGAGGTGTGACTACACAGGCGCATAGTGATCAGGTCTCACACATGTACCTTTGAGAGGACCCCTGGGGATCCCAGGAGGGGGAAAAGCCTTCACCTCCACTGGAATAGTGGAGGGGGCCAAAAGCCTCCATCTCCTCTCAAGGGGTGTGGTAAGAGAGCCTGGTTGCTAGGTGGCGTAGGCAAGAACAGGAGAGGAGGAGCAGTGAGCCAGTTCAGTGCAGAGTCCAGGGAGCTCAGAGAGGAGCAGACCCCTGGTGCTGCTGTAGTCTGACAGCGTCCGCGCAGTGGCTACCGACGGGGGAGAACGGTCACCTAGGAGTGCTACCCGAAACCCATCTCCAGCTAGAGAGAGAGCACAGAGTGGGAAGTAAGGAGACTGCTAGGGAGAACCAGGCCCAAACGGGCGGCAGA
Organism: Anomaloglossus baeobatrachus; assembly: GCF_048569485.1. Classification (NCBI taxonomy): domain Eukaryota; kingdom Metazoa; phylum Chordata; class Amphibia; order Anura; family Aromobatidae; genus Anomaloglossus; species Anomaloglossus baeobatrachus. The sequence continues at coordinate 653,855,875 of NC_134355.1, forward strand.
TCCCGGAGCGGGGATAGATCCACCTTTCCCTGCTAAACCTGCCGGTGTGGGGCCCTCAAAGCCCACACCACAACAACTAAAAGCCGCAGCCACGTAGCCACAGTTAGGGCCCATAGTTCACAGGAGGCAAGCAGCTAGAGTGATCTGGCCCAGGCAACAAGCAAACGGCAAACGAAGGGGAGAGAGGCTTCAGCAACTTCCCTGGGTGACCCCCATAGGGACTAAAAGTCGGGGTTACCCCAAACCACCAAGGGCTAAGGAAGGCGAGTTGGTAGTCACCATCAGAAGTCAGCCTGAAGGATACCTGGTTCCAGCCTGGTTCATCCCAGCTACGCCCGGGTTACTCACCCTGCCATCTGAAGTGAGTAAAACCCCTGAAAGACATTCTGCGTGTGTGGAGTTATTCTGCGCCTTGTGGTACTACGCACCTACACAGGGCCCTGGGGCTTGCCTCACTCTCAGGAGGCTATTCCAACTAACTGCACTCACCATCAGCCCCAGGCGTCCCTCAACCTGCAGTGGCGGTCCCCACTGACCGCAATACTGAGAGTGGCGTCACGACAAATAGAAGATCTCCTACCGGTGACAAGATCCAGCCGAGTGGAGTCCCTGAAGGTAATGCACCGACACAACACCTGTGGGGCTTCACATCTGGCGTCACGAACAGGATAAGGACTAGACCTGTTCAGACAGGTGACCATGTGCCTGGGCGGTCCGCTTGAAAAATTGGAAGCGCCGCCATATTGCCACCATGAAAAGCGCGCTGAAAAACAACAGCAGCCCGCGCTGGGAGAAGTTACCGCCCACGAAGAGGTGTGGCTACTCCGAGATCCCCTGCAGAGTCCTGACCTCGCAAGTGAAGAGAGCGGAAGCGTCCAGAGACGGCGGAACGGAAAAGAAGCCAGCAGCTTGTTGTTAGAGAAAATGGCGTCTGGATGCAGAGACCCAGAGCCAGGCTCCGCTGCCTGGTGGTGTCGGGAGCTCGCCGAGTTCTGCGAACAACTGGAGGCCAGGGTCGGAAGGCTGATCAGAGAGGGACGTGCGGAGTTCCTGGGAATGACCGCGGCGGTTCAGGCCTATGAAGAGAGAGCCGCGCGCCGAGTGCCAGACCGGGCGGTGACGACTCAGACCCCGATGCTGCCAACGATGGGTGAGTCCAGTGATGCCCCTGCCAGCGCGAGTGCCCCGATCCCTGCTGCCACGTCCGCGGTCCCTGAAGAGGCGTCCGGCGCGGCGACGCTGAAGCAGGCCGCAGCCACGCCAGGTGCAGCCCGCCAAGCTCAGGCCGCCGCAGCGATGCCCTGCTCGGCCCACCAAGACCCGGTCCCTGCAGCAACGCCCAGTCCGGCCCGCAGAGAACCGGCTGCCACCGCGACCCTCATCCATGCCGCGGGTGTGACGCTGACCCAGGCCGCCGCCATGCTAGGCCCGGCCCGCCGAGACCCCACCGCAGCAGCAACGCTCGTCCGCGCCGCAAGTGAGGTGCTGAACCAGGCCGCAGCCACGCCAGGTGCGGCCCGCCAAGCTCCGATCGCTGCAGCGACGCCCAGCCCAGTCTGCACCGATCCCATCGCGACAGCGACGCCGATCCAGGCCGCCGCCATGCCAGGCGCGGCCCGCCAAGACCAGGCCGCCGCCATGCCAGGCGCGGCCCGCCAAGACCAGGCCGCCGCCATGCCAGGCGCGGCCCGCCAAGACCAGGCCGCCGCCATGTCAGGCGCGGCCCGCCAAGATAAGATTGTATCACCGTTTACCCCGGCCTGCAAGGCCAGAGCAGATACCGCTCCCCGGTCCAAGGAGGTCCCTGCTAGGAAGCCCACGCTGGGGGAGGACCCCGCATACTGGCAGCTGAAGGCTGACCTGGAGGCCAAGTTCCCACAGGAGATGGTGGACCGGTACATGCTCCCTCCGCATACCCCCAAGGCGACTCCTGCAGCGACCACGCCAAAGAGTCCCCCGCCCGGGCCTGCTGATGAAAGTCCATCCCCAGCACTGCCACGACAGGAGTGTTCAGAAGAACTAAGGGGGAGGGGAGGCCAGGAAGCTGAGGAGCTGACTCAGGAGCCACCAGCAGTGGATCCATACCCAGAGCCGGAGATGTTGCCATATTCCCGCTGGGATGAGGAAGACCTAACACCGTCTGCTGAAGAAGATCTGCCCAAAAGCCTCACCTGGGAGCTTGTAAGCTGTACCTCGCAGAATCCAGTCCGCAAGACACGGCGCCGTAGCAAAACCCAGTCTTTCCCTGCACCGCAGTCCCCAGAACAGAGAGATGAAATAACGGCCAGAGACCTACAGGAGAAACGGTTCCTGAGAAGAGCCAAAGCCCAGGTCAGAGGACCCCTTTGTAGAGGAATTGTGGAAGATTTCAGCCTAAAATCAGGATACGGCTTTATAGTAGCACCTGGTATGAAAGAAGGCATTTTTGTTAATAGAAGAGACGTTAGAGCTCATTTGCCCAGAGGACATCCTGGAAGAAACCTAAGAATGGGAGACACAGTGCAATTTACAATGCATCAAGGAGAAAGAGGCTGGTATGCACTAGATGTTACGCCATGTCCTAAAGAAAAAGAAACAGACACAGAAGAAGAAAGGGAAGACAGAGATAGAGAAAGAACAGACAAAGAACCCACTGATGAGACTACCACAGAGGAAGAAAGAGGTCAAGAAAGCAACAGGTGCCGCAGCCCTACAGGCCCAAGCCCTGGTGAGGAGGAGTCTGCATAAAGTAAAGTACACCAAGTTACTGTTTGACCAGTTTGAAAGTTTTGCAACGTTTTCAAGTTTAAGCAATGTGCCCACATAAACTAATGTGAGAAATGAACCTTAAGGCTATGAACTGGCTATAGCCACAAACTCTCGCAGTGTAAATAGTTACACCAGAGGGCACCACCACCACCAGAGCCAGCCTGTTTAGGGGCTTGGCTCGTCTGCAACCAGGGAGCACGTCCGTATATAGGGCCTTGGCTCACCTGCAACCAGAGAGCATGCCTGTTTATGGGGCCTGGCTCTCCACCACAAAGAGGGTACCTGGTCAGCACCAACTGTGGAGGCCGCCTCTGCATCCTGCCAGAAGAGGCTGAAGGCGCGGATCCACCAGGCCAGGTATACCCTGAAGACCACCAGACCATGAAAGCCGCCTCTACATCCTGCCAGAAGTGGCTGAAGGCGCGGCCAACGTGAGAGGGTTTTGGGTGGGTTAACGGACTTGTGGGTGGAGGGTGGTGATGTATGGTACCTGGTGGTTTTAAAAATGTTTTACATGTTTTAATGTTTTATGCATGCATTTTAAAATGTTGTCTTGCAGCCCGAGGACGTGCTGGTGATAACTAAGGGGGAATGTGGCGCCCCTGACCTGGTCAGGCACCACTGAGTACTGCACCCATGCTGGGGACAGTACAATACAGGTAATCCAGAAGGCTGACCGAGGTGTGACTACACAGGCGCATAGTGATCAGGTCTCACACATGTACCTTTGAGAGGACCCCTGGGGATCCCAGGAGGGGGAAAAGCCTTCACCTCCACTGGAATAGTGGAGGGGGCCAAAAGCCTCCATCTCCTCTCAAGGGGTGTGGTAAGAGAGCCTGGTTGCTAGGTGGCGTAGGCAAGAACAGGAGAGGAGGAGCAGTGAGCCAGTTCAGTGCAGAGTCCAGGGAGCTCAGAGAGGAGCAGACCCCTGGTGCTGCTGTAGTCTGACAGCGTCCGCGCAGTGGCTACCGACGGGGGAGAACGGTCACCTAGGAGTGCTACCCGAAACCCATCTCCAGCTAGAGAGAGAGCACAGAGTGGGAAGTAAGGAGACTGCTAGGGAGAACCAGGCCCAAACGGGCGGCAGATCCCGGAGCGGGGATAGATCCACCTTTCCCTGCTAAACCTGCCGGTGTGGGGCCCTCAAAGCCCACACCACAACAACTAAAAGCCGCAGCCACGTAGCCACAGTTAGTGCCCATAGTTCACAGGAGGCAAGCAGCTAGAGTGATCTGGCCCAGGCAACAAGCAAACGGCAAACGAAGGGGAGAGAGGCTTCAGCAACTTCCCTGGGTGACCCCCATAGGGACTAAAAGTTGGGGTTACCCCAAACCACCAAGGGCTAAGGAAGGCGAGTTGGTAGTCACCATCAGAAGTCAGCCTGAAGGATACCTGGTTCCAGCCTGGTTCATCCCAGCTACGCCCGGGTTACTCACCCTGCCATCTGAAGTGAGTAAAACCCCTGAAAGACATTCTGCGTGTGTGGAGTTATTCTGCGCCTTGTGGTACTACGCACCTACACAGGGCCCTGGGGCTTGCCTCACTCTCAGGAGGCTATTCCAACTAACTGCACTCACCATCAGCCCCAGGCGTCCCTCAACCTGCAGTGGCGGTCCCCACTGACCGCAATACTGAGAGTGGCGTCACGACAAATAGAAGATCTCCTACCGGTGACAAGATCCAGCCGAGTGGAGTCCCTGAAGGTAATGCACCGACACAACACCTGTGGGGCTTCACAAATACTGCACCTCTGGTGACGTGCAGTACCCTGTGGCGACTGAAGCCTCAGGGGTGCCACATAATTATAAAATTAAGCACCTTAGCATGTCCAATCCTAACAGCGTGTAACATACTCACTGTCAGGATTCAGCTCTGTTTGTTAAGTCTAGCAGTTATCACACAACCACTCATATGGGATTTTTTTTTTAGGACAATTGGGCTGCACAAAAGTACAGACGTGAGTAGCATAGACTAACAAGAGTGCGCGTTCTAAACATAAAAAATGGATTGAACATGTGAATGGGGTCTAATAAAACACGAATGTAACGTAAAGACTTTAAAAATCCCAATTTAACCCTCCGGGCACACTGCGAGACGAAAAGGAACATACTGTCAGAATGGAGAAGGTGGAGAACCTTTTTTTTTTCCTTAAGATTAGCTAATGACAATTGGATCAAAGTCTGATCCAAAAAATCAGTCTAAATAAATGTGATGTCTGAATGAGGCCTAAGTCAGAGTCTGAGCCCGTCAGTGTTACCTTATGTGTCATGCTCTCTATAGCCTACATAATATTCCACATAAAGATCATCAAACCATTCAAATGGGTCAAGTGTGTGATAATCGGGGCCACGGGCAGGGGGCAAACACAATTACACAGCAGCGGAGCTTTCCTTCTAGGACTCACATTGTGTGGATGAAGCCGGCACCAGGAAGGCGCTCCCCTACAGCCAAACATGTCAGCTACACTTCACGACAGCTCATTATACTGGATCTAGTGGCCGAGCTTTCTAACAAAACCGCCCAAGGATCCAATTATACACTCACCGCGGGACGACAGACTCCTCAACTCAACCGAGAGTCTCCTGGCTAACAATTATATCCGCCATTCTGGTGGAACTTTGTATAGTATTGTACGGAAACCATGGAAGATAAGGGCAGTGAGACGATGTATTTAAAGGAATTGTGTCATTAGAAAATGGCCTATTGTTTAAGTGAGGATTTTAGGTTAAATTTAAAGAATTATTCAATTTTCCATATCACAATTCTGTCATTGTACAGGAGACTGCAGAAACGTCATCCACATAGAACGGATAGTGTGAGTGTCGCGGGCGGAGGAGGGGACGCTGCGCTCTCCCACTGCTCGGGTCCGGCCGCGGCTGCTGCGGCTGCTCGGTGGTGGCTCGAGCGGTGGGCCGGATCCCGGGGACTCGAGCGGCGCTCCTCGCCCGTGAGTTAAAAGGGTGGGGATTGGATGGTGGGGATTTGGTTATTGTCCGTGACGCCACCCACGGTTGTGGTGAAGTTGGTGACACCACCGCTGCTCTCGACGAGGATCCCGGGAGCGGTGACAGGGAGCAGCTTTGATGTTAGTTCTCCCCTCCGTGGGTAGGGGGTCGGTTGTCCAAGGGCCCGGTGATGGAGTAGGGATGGTTGGCAGGCGGGTTACGGGGCCTGGTGAGGTGCAGGGTCGCGGGGGCAGCACTGTGCCACATGGCACGGTGGTACTCACTCAGCCAATGATGAGGACACAGTTCTCGGTAAAACACACGGCTGGATGGACGGGTCCCACAGACGGCTGCGGTGTTGTTTCTCCCGACAGGTTGGTGGTGACTGCCTTTCCCTGTGTGGCGCCCTGGACAAGCCAGGGGCCACAGGTAACTACACCACCACACCCTACACCCCGATTAGGCACATCTAAGCCAGACACAAAACCCTTGTTGCCTTCCTCCAGGGGCTGATGTACACACCAGGGGGCGGAGCCAGGCGGTTGGTCTCCACCCACCGAGGAGTTCACAGTCCTAGAGGCAGGAAAAGGAAGTTGAGTTAAGCTAGGGAAGTGAAGGAGTGAGGAGATTAGCTTGGACAGTGAAAGTGGAAGGAGGAAAAGTGAGGAGTAGTGAAGTGGCAAGAGAGCAGACTGAAGTGAGTCCGGGTATGTGGCCCGGACGGAGCAGCAAGGTTGGCAGACGGTGGTGACCGTCTGCAGGAGTGGCCTATCGGAGTTTGCCGTAAGGACCGTGGACGGGTGGTGGCCCGGCGGTACCGGACCGGTACACAAGGAGAAGCCAGCACCATTGGCAGGGGCTTTTCGGACCCCGGCAAGGCTAGGAGTCGCCGTGAATTTGCCAAATCCGTTAGTGAAGGGATCCTCCTGGGTTTCCAAACAAACAAGTCCCGACAGAAGGCAACCGTCCAACCGTGAAGGGGAGACACCGCCACCGCCAAGGGCAACCGTTTCCCAGGGCCAGCGCCTGCGGGCAAAAGGGGCTCCTCCGGCCCACATCCAAGTCGGGGAGCGGGTTACCGGTGGGAACCCATCGGAATCAACATAGAACATAGGTGCAGGGAGAGACAGTCATCACTAACCTACGGGGAAGAAACAACCGCAGCCGTCTGGGGGACCCGTCCATCCAGCCGTGTGTTTTACCGAGAACTGTGTCATCGTCTCAGGCTGAGTGAGTACCCCCGTGCCGTACGGCACAGCGCTGCCCCTGCGACCCTGCACCTCACCAGGCCCCACAACCCGCCTGCCCTCCAGCCCTACCCCATCACCGGGCCCCGGGACAACCAACACCCTACCCACGGAGGGGAGAAATAACAAAAAAGCTGCTCCCAGTCACCGCTCCCGGGATCCCCGTCTAGAGCAGCGGTGATGTCACCAAAATCACCACAACCGTGGGTGGCGTCACGGACAATATTCATAATCAAAACCCCCACAACCAATCATCCCCTTTTCACTCACGGGCGAGGAGCGCCGCTCGAGTCCCCGGGATCTGGCCCACCGCTCGAGCCACCACCGAGCAGCAGCAGCCGCAGCAGCAGCGGCAGCCGGACCCGAGCAGTGGGAGAGCGCAGCGTCCCCTCCTCCGCCTGCGACACCTGCACCTATGTAGTGTAACGGTTCCAATTGGTTCCCACCGGTAACCCGCTCCCCAGCTTGGATGGGTGCTGAAGGAGCACCTTTTGCCTGCAGGCTCTGGCCCTGGGAACTTTAGCCTTGGCGGTGACTGTGTTTCCCTCTCTCGGTTGGACGGTTGCCTTCTGTCGGGACTTGGCTGCTGGGAAACCCAGGAGGTTCCCTTCGCTAATGGATTTGGCAAATTCACAGCGACTCCTAGCCTTGCCGGGGTCCGTAAGCTCCTGCCGGATGGTGCTGGCTTCTCTTTGCGTACCGGTCCGGTACCGCCGGGCCACCGCCTGTCCACGGTCCTTACGGTTAGCTCCAATAGGCCACTCCTGCAGACGGTCACCACCGTCTGCCAACCTTGCTGATCCTTCCGGGCCACACACCCGGACCAACTTCAGACTGCTTAACTGCCACTTTCCTCCTTCCACTTTCACTTCCAAACTCTATCTGCCTTACTCTTCCCGCCTCCAGGACTGTGAACTCCTCGGTGGGCGGGGCCAACCCCCTGGTGTGAACATCAGCCCCTGGAGGAAGGCAACAAGAATTTCTGTCTGACTTAGGTGTGCCTGACCGGGAGTGTGGGGTGTGTAGGTGTTGTTCTCTGTGGCCCCTGGCTTGTCCAGGGCGCCACATTCCCCCTTAGTAAAATGCAGACCGTCCGCGGGCTGTCCGTCCATCACTGGTTTTATTTTCACAAACTGGAAAAGATAAAACGGTAACATATTACAAGCATAATAACATCTTCCCACATCGGGAGGTACTCTTACTTAAACGTTGCAAACGGTAACGGCTTCCGCTCTCTCCCACCCAAGTAACCAGGCCCTGATGCTGCCCCTAAGCAAACAGGCAGCACCCCTTGACCCCAGTCCAGCACAAGTTACCCGAGCGGGTTCTGTCCTTTTCAGGGGACCCACGTCCATGGGGAACCCCTGAAACCCCCAGAGGATCGCCACCGGTTCCGGTGGTGGCTGGGCCCCAGCCTGATCCACTGCGGGCCCTTCCTCCAATCTGCCTCTCCGGAGGCGGCAACGGTGAAAGCCACAAACATAATTATTTACAAGCCACAAGTTCGTGGTTGCCTTGCTAGTTCTCAGGCTTGTCCATAAGGAGTCCCTTATGCTAAACTTGTAAGCAGTCCCCACGGGGACAACGGTGCCGGCAACGACGGGTCTCAATCAGGCTGACAATCAGGTAAATCTTCGGTTAATCATCTACTTATCATTCTTTTGAACGGTACTTTTAACACTGGTGGTCCCAACGGGGAACAATTGCAACGGGGCTCCGCTGCCATCACTCTGATTCCTCTGAGTCGGCTGGGGGAGGAGGTGCGGTGGACACTCGGGCCTCCTGGCTGCCCCTCAGTTTCGCATCCAATGCGAACCACCCCCTCTCCCCACAGTGCCGGGTATACTGCACCAGGTCTCCGGGCATCAGATTGCGGCCGGGATGCTCCTCCGGCAGGTGGGCATTAACATCCCGCCGGGCTATAAAGACCTCGGCCTCCAGGCCCGGTTCATAGATGAAACCATAGCCCCGGCGGACATCAAACCGCCTCACCTGCCCTTCATACAGGGGGCCCCGGACACGGGAAGGTGTTACATCCGGGTGGTGGAAACACTGGACCGTACACCGGGTTCCCTTGGTGAGGCAGCCAGGCCGGTCACCCCGCCAGAGGGTCTTGATGCACGGCAGCCGAAGCACTACTGGTAGCAAGACAGTCCGTAGGAAGCGGGAAAGTAGCTGTCGCTGAGAACACGGAGTTCCAGAAGGCAGTCCGGGTGACGAGGCTCAGGGTCCGAGGCTGGGTTGAAGGGTCAGACGGAATCCGGAACCTGCTGAGCGAGGGGACGGGTCACCAAACGGAGCCAGAGACTGGAAACTGGCGGAGCTGCAGAGGTGGTGGAAGTTCCGCCGAAGTCACCGTCAGTAGGACTGGAACAGACGTGGTCAGGACCGGCTGGCGTGGCAGGACAGGCTCTGCGAGACAGACAGGGGTTAATACTGGACACAGCAATACGGGGACCTGAACTCCTAGCTTACTAAACATGTAGAACAGGCCCCGCCCACCAGGAAAGAGAATCCTAATATACCCTGTACCTGTCTATGCAATTTCCTGTTTCTAGGTGCTGGCCCTTTAAGAGAGGGTCAATGACCGCGCGCGCGCCCTAATGCGCATGCGCGAGGCCCGTGTGCCAGAAGCCAGTCCAGGGAGTGGTGCAGAGGAAGCAGGAGTGCCCGGGTGAGTGTCCCGTGTCGCAGAGGGGCGCCGGGAGCGGGAAGCAGGACACATGGGGGGCGCAGATGAGGAAGAAGAGGCCGGGACCGGGGTGGTGAGCAGGGAACGCCGCCGGGAACCGGGAGGCGGACAACGGGGACCGGAGAGTGGGGCACGGGGACCGGGAAGCGTGACAGAAGGTCGCTTGACGGAGGCTTTCTCCCGGATCGTACGGGCCACCAACTCCGCCTTCTTCCTCTCTCTCAGCAATCTCCGGGCCCAGCGGTGTCGGTTCCCTGTCCCAATACGAAGCTGCTGCGACCTCCGGTGCACGGGTCGGGCCCCGTGAGACCTTCTGGACACTGCCCACCACTGGTGATCTGGGTGGAAGGTCCCGCGGTAACTTTGCCTGTTGTGCTGCCTTGCAGCAGCAACCCGGCGCAACCTCAGCCGAGGTGTGGGGGATGGGCACAGGGGTCCTCTTCCGCCGGGCCTCCTGCACGGAGCGGCCTGTCGGCTCTGGCTCAGGAAGTTTTTCGGGCGATGCCTCCGGCTCAGGCTTCTGCACCTTCCAGGGTAGCACTTCCGGTCGGTCACGGGCTCCGGCTACAGGTCGATCCGCCTGAGCGGACATGCAGGGTACCGCTACCGGTTGCGGGGGTAGTGGGCCTAGTGGCGGGGCCGCGGCGGCCAGTATGGGTAGCGGCGGAGGTACCAAGGTGAGCGGGCGTGGACCGGGTCCGTCGGCCGCGATGACCGACCCACTAAGGGCACAGGGGCGTGGGTCACTCACCCTCCCTTCCGAAGCTCCCTCTTCCTCTAGTCTCCGCACGGTCGCTACGACCTCCGCCATGTCGGCCTCCCACTCCTCCAAGAGGAGCTGCATCTTGACCTGCAGCCGTTGTTGGAGCTGCGCGGTCCGGATCTCCACCCACGCCGCGGTTCCAGGCGCGGGGGCTACGGTGCTACGGGACGGCATGTACATCACTCCGGTGACCTTTTCCAGGAACCAACAACAAGATGGCCGCAGGGTCCTGGCGTCCCTGCTTTTATAGCCGCGGGCTACATGCGGCCAGACGCCATCAGTCCCCCTTAGTCTCTTTTCGGCTCCTCCTCTACAGGGGCGGGGTTTTGGCCTTCACACCTCCACTACTCGAGGAGACGCTTGAGCGGGAACTTTTCGCGCCCAAGATGGCGGCTTTTCCAATTTTTCGGCCGGACACCTCCGGCGGTAACAAGGCGCACCTCTGCCAGATGGCAGAGCGGTAGGATCCTGTTCGTGATGCCAAGTTGTCGCGGGCGGAGGAGGGGACGCTGCGCTCTCCCACTGCTCGGGTCCGGCCGCGGCTGCTGCGGCTGCGGCTGCTCGGTGGTGGCTCGAGCGGTGGGCCGGATCCCAGGGACCCGAGCGGCGCTCCTCGCCCGTGAGTGAAAAGGGTGGGGATTGGATGGTGGGGATTTGGTTATTGTCCGTGACGCCACCCACGGTTATGGTGAAGTTGGTGACACCACCACTGCTCTGGACGGGGATCCCGGGAGTGGTGACAGGGAGCAGCTTTGATGTTAGTTCTCCCCTCCGTGGGTAGGGGATTGGTTGTCCTGGGGCCCGGTGATGGAGTAGGGATGGTTAGCAGGCGGGTTACGGGGCCTGGTGAGGTGCAGGGTCGTGGGGGCAGCGCTGTGCCGCACGGCACTGTGGTACTCACTCAGCCAATGATGAGGACACAGTTCTCGGTAAAACACACGGCTGGATGGACGGGTCCCACAGACGGCTGCGGTGTTGTTTCTCCCGGCAGGTTGGTGGTGACTGCCTTTCCCTGCACCTATGTAGTGTAACGGTTCCAATGGGTTCCCACCGGTAACCCGCTCCCCAGCTTGGATGGGTGCTGAAGGAGCCCCTTTTGCCCGCAGGCTCTGGCCCTGGGAACTTTAGCCTTGGCGGTGACTGTGTTTCCCTCTCTCGGTTGGACGGTTGCCTTCTGTCGGGACTTGGCTGCTGGGAAACCCAGGAGGTTCCCTTCGCTAAAGGATTTGGCAAATTCACAGCGACTCCTAGCCTTGCTGGGGTCCGTAAGCCCCTGCCGGATGGTGCTGGCTTCTCTTTGCGTACCGGTCCGGTACCGCCGGGCCACCACCCGTCCACGGTCCTTACGGTTAGCTCCAATAGGCCACTCCTGCAGACGGTCACCACCGTCTGCCAACCTTGCTGATCCGTCCGGGCCACACACCCGGACCAACTTCAGGCTGCTTAACTGCCACTTTCCTCCTTCCACTTTCACTTCCAAACTCTATCTGCCTTACTCTTCCCGCCTCCAGGACTGTGAACTCTTCGGTGGGCGGGGCCAACAGCCTGGCCCACCCCCCTGGTGTGAACATCAGCCCCTGGAGGAAGGCAACAAGGGTTTCTGTCTGACTTAGGTGTGCCTGACCGGGAGTGTGGGGTGTGTAGGTGTTGTTCTCTGTGGCCCCTGGCTTGTCCAGGGCGCCACATGAGTCTAGTATGAGGACTAGTGGTCAGTGTGAAGATCAAAAAACCGTTTTTTTTTTTCAGGTAGATGTTAGGCTATGTTCACACACTGCATCTTTTACTGCATTTTTGGTGCATATTTAAGTTACAAAGCTGTACCCAAATGTATGTGTAGCGCCCCTGAAGCCCTCAGGATACTACAAGGTTCTGCATCCCTACCAGGATGCAGAGCCTACCCCCTTAGGGACCCCAGTGCCGGTAACACTAAAAACCCAGGTAATCCCAGTTTTCCCCAACAAATCCCCCATACAATGGTACTTAGCTAGGGTGGGACCAATGGATGGCTGCCTAGAGGTGGAGCCACTCCAGTCCACAAGTTGACCAGGTGGGAGGGGCAGACAGTGGAGAGTCAGAACACAGGAAGACAGTAGAGGTGTAAAGGTGTGACTGAGCAACGTCCTGACTTGGGTTGACGGTGACCTGGTACCCAGGAGAAGTGGTTGCCGATGGAGTACTCACACAACTATGCACAGACGGGGTACAGGACCCTAAGACAGGAAAGAGCTTCAAGCCGACCTGTTAACACCTGCACAGCGAGAGGACCATCAAGGACCTTACTGACCCTAAAGAATCCGAAGACTCAGTAGCAAAGGGAAAACCGGGGACAGGACAAGAGACTCCAACCCCACAGGGTTCACGCTACCATCAGGCGGATAGAAGTGGACAAACCACAGACCAGGGACCCCCACTGTTCTATACCACGGGGACCCACTTACCAGAGACAGGTGCATGGGAGGAAGGTACCAGAGAACCAGACTGGCACTGGGACGAAGGGGACCTGGAGGTAAAATCAGCCGGCCTCTGGGAACCAGCTAACATCTAAAGTGAGTAAACCAGTGGCACTGAATACCTGTGTGGACTCCTTCTTCTGACGCCCACTGCACCATACACCCGCTGAGGCAATACCCTACTTGCGGAGGGACTACCATACTAGCTGCTAATACCGTCAGCCCCAGTAGAGACAGTCTGCAGCTTTATCTCCCTACCTTTAGCCGCAACACCGCAAGTGGCATCACAAATAGACTTTATTCACCAATCCCCTGTAAATATCCCCATTCCAAAAGGGTCCAGGGCACAGAACCGGGTAACGGCCACCACCGTGACATTCCCAAGACGTACACTGCCCGCAACCGAGTACCCCATATCTCTGGGTGCTTCACATGTATTTCCTTCCCCCAGCAAAGTATAAGAGATTTCTATTTTGCTGTTTTTTTGTCTGCATCTTTTTTTGGCTGCGTTTTTGAAGATGCATCATGTCAATTCTTTTTGCATTTTGTCCCTGCGTTTTCGCAGTACTGGCAGATCAATCCCCTGCTTACTCAGGGTCAGCGGGGGATTGATCCCTGGTATCTGGCTAGATGCCAGTTCCCATATAAAGTCTATGGGGACCAGATTCTGGCGCAAAGGGGTAGGAGCAAGCGCTTCATGCTTACCAAGTCACCGGGGCGGCTGTCACACTGTTCCCGCGACCGGTCATTCATTTCCCGGCCCGCTCATTATCTTAGTTGAATATGCACTGCTTCCCCAACCCACCGGTGGCTGTGATTGGTTACACTCAAACAAGCGTGTCTGACTGCAACCAATCACAGCCACCGGTGGGTGGGTCTATATTGTACAGTAAAATAAATACACTACAAGTTGGATTGTCTTGATGGGCACTTTTTGCGCACCATACGGTCAAGCTGCTCCCACAACAGCTCTATAGGGCTGAGATCTGGTGACTGGGCTACTCCATTACAGATAGAATACCAGCTGAAATGAGTTTTGTTAACTTGACCATTGCCTATGCAGAGAACACCTGGGACTGATAAACTTCGCTTATCTACTACGCTCTGCATAGGCAGTAACTGAGATGACAAAGTGTGTACTGTTCTGTGTTATCCCGCTGTTCCCCCCTTCTCCTCTCATTGAAAGAGATCAACTGGTGGAATTCTCCTACATATATATAAAAATGTCTCCTGTAAAAATAAAAAAATAAATTAAACAATTTTTTTAGGGTTAGGTTTAGGGCCAATATGAACAAAAGAAAATACAAAAATGTAATAAGACAAACATAATACGTAAAAAAAAAAAAACTTCATAGTTTTTTTAAAAAGAAATTGTCACATTTTAGCCGAAAATCCGTAGAGGGTCAAAATATTTCACCAGTGTTTTCTTACAAAAAAAATAAAAAATGCACTTGTGCTTGCAGGTTAGGGGGGTTCAATACTGGACTGGGGGAAAAGACTCGGAGTGCTAATGGTCCACCGATGCAAAGTAACTTTTTTTTTTTTAAGATTCCAATTTCTTCTCCTTTCAGGAAGACTTTTCAGCAAGCTCATTATCATCAGAGGAAATCAGAGCTAGAAACAAAATAAGCACATATCCTGCTGTAAAAAATAAGTAAAAAGTAATCGCACATATGAAAAACATATGGTAGTTTGTACACTTTGTCGCGGCGGGATGGCTTTATGCTTTTTTTAATCACAAACACAGAGTACTAAGTACCCTATGTTATTTATATGTACTATTACGTTTTACTGTTTTTATGTTTTTATTACAGCAGGAGTTATCATTATTTTGTTTCTGTCTTAGGTTTTGTCTGTTAAATGGCCTTAATGTGAACATACCTCTACACCGTGTGCAGAATTATTAGGCAAATGAGTATTTTGATCACATGATACTTTTCAGGTGATGTGCATCTCTGTAATGAGGAGGGGTGCGGTGTAATGACATCAACACCCTATATAAGGTGTGCTTAATTATTAGGCAACTTCCTTTCCTTTGGCAAAATGGGTCAGAAGAGAGATTTGACGGGCTCTGAAAAGTCCAAAATTGTGAGATGTCTTGCAGAGGGATGCGGCAGTCTTGAAATTGCCAAACTTTTGAAGCGTGATCACTGGACAATCAAGCGTTTCATGGCAAATAGATAACAGGGTCGCAAGAAGCGTGTTGGGCAAAAAAGGTGCAAAATAACTGCCCATGAATTGAGGAAAATCAAGCGTGAAGCTGCCAAGATGCCATTTGCCACCAGTTTGTCCATATTTCAGAGCTGCAACGTTACGGGAGTATCAAAAAGCACAAGGTGTGCCATACTCCGGGGCATGGCCAAGGTAAGGAAGGCTGAAAAAACACCACCTTTGAACAAGAAACATAAGATAAAACGTCAAGACTGGGCCAAGAAATATCTTAAGACTGATTTTTCAAAAGTTTTATAGACTGATGAAATAAGAGTGACTCTTGATGGGACAGATGGATGGGCCAGAGGCTGGATCAGTAAAGGGCAGAGAGCTCCACTCCGACTCAGACACCAGCAAGGTGGAGGTGGGGTACTGGTATGGGATGGCATCAAAGATGAACTTGTGGGACCTTTTCGGGTTGAAGATGGAGTGAAGCTCAACTCCCAGACCTACTGGCAGATTCTGGAAGACAACTTCTTCAAGCAGTGGTACAGGAAGAAGTCGGTATCGTTCAAGAAAAACATGATTTTCATGCAGGACAATGCTCCATCACACGCATCCAACTACTTCACAGCGTGGCTGGCCAGTAAAGGTCTAAAAGATGAAAAAATAATGACATGGCCCCCTTGTTCACCTGATCTGAACCCCATAGAGAACCTGTGGACCCTCATAAAATGTGAGATCTACAGGGAGGGAAAACAGTACACCTCTCGGAGCAGTGTCTGGAGGCTGTGGTGGCTGCTGCACGCAATGTGGATCGTAAACAGATCAAGCAATGACAGAATCTATGGATGGTCGGCTGTTGAGTGTCATCATAAAGAAAGGTGGCTATATTGGTCCCTAAATTTTGGGGGGTTTGTTTTTGCATGTCAGAAATGTTTATTTCTAAATTTTGTGCAGTTATATTGGTTTACCTGGTGAAAATAAACAAGTGAGATGGGAATATATTTGGTTTTTATTAAGTTGTCTAATAATTCTGCACAGTAATAGTTACCTACACAAACAGATATCCTCCTAAAATAGCCAAATCTAAAAAAAAAACCACTCCAACTTCCAAAAATATTAAGCTGTGATATTTATGAGTCTTTTGGGTTGATTGAGAACATAGTTGTTGATCAATAATGAAACAAAATCCTCTAAAATACAACTTGCCTAATAATTCTGCACACGGTGTATGCAGGGCATGTATACCAACTGTAAGATGGTTGCTGGTACAGTGCTATGCAGAAGTTTGAGCACCACTGGTCAAAATTACTGTTATTGTGAACAGTTAATCAAGTTGAAAATGAAATGATCTCTAAAAGGCATAAAGTTAAAGATGACACATTTCCTTTATATTTTAGGTAAGAACAAATAAAATATTTTCATCTTTAACATTTTAAAAACTACAAAAATGAAAATGGGCCAATGCAAAAGTTTAAACACCCTTGGAGATTTGTGTGCTCAGATAACTTTGACTATCATTTCAGACCTTAATTAGCCTGTTAGGTTTGTGGCTTGTTCATTATCATAGTTAGGAAGGGCACGTGATGCAAATTTCACAGCTTTATAAAAACCCAGCTTCCTCTAACCTTGTGCAAATAAAACAACAGCCATGGGTTTTTCAAAGCAGCTGCCTAGCACTCTGAAAATCAAAATGGTGAAGGCCCACAAAGCAGAAGAAAGCGAGAAGAAAATAGTAAAGCGTTTTCAAGTTGCCCTTTCCTCAGATTGAAAAGTAATTCAGAAATGGCACTTACAGAAACAGTGGAGGTCAGGATAAGGTCTGGAAAACCAAGCAAAATTTCTGTGAGAGCTGTTCGTAGGATTGCTAGAGAGGCAAATCAGAACCTTCACTTCACTGCAAAAGCCCTTCAGGAAGATTTAGCCGACTCTGGAGTTGTGGTACATTGTTCTACTATTCAGAGACACCTACAGAAAAATGGCCTTCATGGAAGAGTCATCTGAAGAAAACCTCTCCTGCGTCCTAACCATAAAATTTAGCATCAGAAGTCTGCAAAATAACATCTAAACAAGACTGATGTATTTTGGAAACAAGTCGTGTTAACTGATGAGGTTAAAATAGAACTCCTTGGCCACAATGATCAAACCAAATGTTTGGGAAAAAAAGGAGACAGAAAGTCATGACAAGAACATCTCGCCAACCATTAAGCATGGGGGTGGATTAATCATGCTTTGGCTTGTGTTCTATCCAATGGCACTGGGAACATTTCACGGGTAGAGGGAAGAATGGATTCAATTAAAGTTTAACAAATTCTTCAAGCAAACAACACCATCTGTAAAAAAAGCTGAAGTTGAAAAGAGGATGACTTCTACAAATGGATAAGGATCCTAAACACAATTCAAAATCCACATTAGCCTATGTCAAAAGGTACAAGCTGAAGGTTTTACAATGGCCCTCACAGTCTCCTGATCTGAACATCATTGAAAATCTGTGGCTAGACCGCAAAAGAGAAGTGCATGCAAGAGGACCCAGGAATCTCACAGAACAAGAAGACTTTTCCAAGGAAGAAAGCATGAAAATCCCTCAAACAAGAATTGAAAGACTCTTGGCTGGCTACAAAAAACATTTATGTGATGCCCCGGACTAGCCAGGTAGTCACAGGTAGACCCCCTGCAAAAACACCAGCCCATAATAAGGTGACAGCAGCCAACCTACAAACCCTAGTCACCTCCCTCAGGGTTTGATGTTCACACCTGGGGGGCAGAGCCAGGTGGTTGGCCACGCCCACCGAGGAGTTCATAGGCCCTGAGACAGGAAAAACAGATTAGATTAGTTTTGACAGTGAAGTGGAGTGGAGTTCAAGTGCAGACCTGTGTCCAGGTCTGCCACAGTCTAACACCAGGTGTATAAGAAGTAACAAGGCACTCCCAGGGTACGATGAAAAGTATATTTATTTATTCATGTGCGTGACAAAAACGTTTTTGGCCCAAGTTGGACCTTCCTCAGTAGCACATGTGTGAGGAGAGAGGCTGTATGGGCTATAGGCACGGGATCCACCACTGCATGGGGGCTGCAGGTGTCTGGGTTGGAGCCCAGTCACGTCTGGCTAGGAGGCAGACAGTGGTTGCCGGCTGCAGGAGCCGGGAAGATGGCTGGTGGAACCGTAAGGGACCGGGACAGGATAGTGGCCCGCCGGTACCGAACCGGGGAGCCAACTGGAAACCGGAGTACCAGGAGGGGTACTCAGACCCAGAACGAGGTCGAGAAGCCACTGGACCACGTTGAATTCACTGATTGAGGTCTGGACCTTAGGTCCTTTCTTGTCCTAAGAGCCGAAAGACGGCAACAGCCCACCGAGGGGGATAGAAAGCCACCGCACAGGCAGAAAGATCCCACGGGCCAGCACCTGCGGGCAAACGGGTTCCCCGACACACATCAAGCCGGGGAGCAGACTACCGTTGCTGAAGCACAGGCAGTCAAGTTCTACCACAGAGGTGCAGGAGAAAGGCGGGAACCACCAACCTGAGAAAGGGGCAAAGCGCAGCCGGCTGCGGGCACTAACCACCATCCTTTTGGTTTACCAGAGACTCCTGTGTATCTGTCATAGTGAGTACAACAGTGCCCTCGGGCCGTGCACCGCACCACACCATCTTGCCCGCACCTCTCAACCACCGGGCCCCGGGACCATCACCCCCTGCCCACGGAGGGGTCAACACCAGGCTGCATAACACCGTCCCTGGGAGCCTAGTTAATGGCAGCGGTGGTGTCCACATTCACCACAACCCGTGGGTGGCGTCACAAACTTACATCCCTAAACACCACGGCCTCGGCCGTGAACCTTCCCCACCGAAATCCCCTCACGTAGCGCCAGCTTCCCTTCAGAGCGACGTGACCCCCCAAGCTTTGATACCAAAGGGGGTGCTGCAGGTACTAACCATGCAGGGTACCTAATATTTTGCATTGGCCAACTTTATTTTTTGTTGTGAATTTAAAAATGTAAAAAATCTATGTTTTTTTTTTTGTCTAAAATGCAGAGGATATGTGTTATCCTTAACTTTATGGCTTTTACAGATACAGTTAGGTCCAGAAATATTTGGACAGTGACACAAGTTTTGTTATTTTAGCTGTTTACAAAAACATGTTCAGAAATACAATTATATATATAATATGGGCTGAAAGTGCACACTCCCAGCTGCAATATGAGAGTTTTCACATCCAAATCGGAGAAAGGGTTTAGGAATCATAGCTCTGTAATGCATAGCCTCCTCTTTTTCAAGGGACCAAAAGTAATTGGACAAGGGACTCTAAGGGCTGCAATTAACTCTGAAGGCGTCTCCCTCGTTAACCTGTAATCAATGAAGTAGTTAAAAGGTCTGGGGTTGATTACAGGTGTGTGGTTTTGCATTTGGAAACTGTTGCTGTGACCAGACAACATGCGGTCTAAGGAACTCTCAATTGAGGTGAAGCAGAACATCCTGAGGCTGAAAAAAAAGAAAAAATCCATCAGAGAGATAGCAGACATGCTTGGAGTAGCAAAATCAACAGTCGGGTACATTCTGAGAAAAAAGGAATTGACTGGTGAGCTTGGGAACTCAAAAAGGCCTGGGCGTCCACGGATGACAACAGTGGTGGATGATCGCCGCATACTTTCTTTGGTGAAGAAGAACCCGTTCACAACATCAACTGAAGTCCAGAACACTCTCAGTGAAGTAGGTGTATCTGTCTCTAAGTCAACAGTAAAGAGAAGACTCCATGAAAGTAAATACAAAGGGTTCACATCTAGATGCAAACCATTCATCAATTCCAAAAATAGACAGGCCAGAGTTAAATTTGCTGAAAAACACCTCATGAAGCCAGCTCAGTTCTGGAAAAGTATTCTATGGACAGATGAGACAAAGATCAACCTGTACCAGAATGATGGGAAGAAAAAAGTTTGGAGAAGAAAGGGAACGGCACATGATCCAAGGCACACCACATCCTCTGTAAAACATGGTGGAGGCAACGTGATGGCATGGGCATGCATGGCTTTCAATGGCACTGGGTCACTTGTGTTTATTGATGACATAACAGCAGACAAGAGTAGCCGGATGAATTCTGAAGTGTACCGGGATATACTTTCAGCCCAGATTCAGCCAAATGCTGCAAAGTTGATCGGACGGCGCTTCATAGTACAGATGGACAATGACCCCAAGCATACAGCCAAAGCTACCGAGGAGTTCATGAGTGCAAAAAAGTGGAACATTCTGCAATGGCCAAGTCAATCACCAGATCTTAACCCAATTGAGCATGCATTTCACTTGCTCAAATCCAGACTTAAGACGGAAAGACCCACAAACAAGCAAGACCTGAAGGCTGCGGCTGTAAAGGCCTGGCAAAGCATTAAGAAGGAGGAAACCCAGCGTTTGGTGATGTCCATGGGTACCAGACTTAAGGCAGTGATTGCCTCCAAAGGATTCGCAACAAAATATTGAAAATAAAAATATTTTGTTTGGGTTTGGTTTATTTGTCCAATTACTTTTGACCTCCTAAAATGTGGAGTGTTTGTAAAGAAATGTGACAATTCCTACAATTTCTATCAGATATTTTTGTTCAAACCTTCAAATTAAATGTTACAATCTGCACTTGAATTCTGTTGTAGAGGTTTCATTTCAAATCCAATGTGGTGGCATGCAGAGCCCAACTCGCGAAAATTGTGCCACTGTCCAAATATTTCTGGACCTAACTGTAATTTCATCTTCAACTTGCTTAATTGTTCAGAATATCAGTAAACTTGACCAGAGGTGCTCAAACTTTTGAATGCCACTGTATGTATCACAGAAGTGATGTAAATCTGAACATCCATTCTGGTACTTGTAGTGCCACCAGTCTTCTTAGGGCGTACCAGGGACAGGTTTTACGGATAGCTGGAGAGATGGGTGGGTCTGGCTATCCACCTACCTCTGGCCATGGGAGTGTGTCATCTGTTAAAATGGAGACTGTTTGTTTGACACATGGTCAGAGTGTGGAGACTGCTTTATTTCCAGGAGAGAACCTCATGCAAGAAGAGGGTATATGCTGACCGGGGCCAGTCAGTGGAGGCTGACTTAGGTCCACTGGGATACTTCTGAGGAGAAGGGTATCCGAATCTGAGTGGGCATACTGCAAGTAAAACTGTCTGTAAACGCTGTGTCACGATTCCTCTGTGCAGAGCATCTTGCACTGGAGATGCTCTGGTGTGTTTTCTGGATCACTGAGCTGGCAGGTTGATTGACAGCGCTGGCTTCCATGCTAGTTCTGGGAGATGTGTGCTCAGGTGTTTCATCTTTCTAGTAATTTCCCTGTTTCTTTACTGAGCATGCTCCCCCAGTTATACATTCTGGTTCTGTAGTTGTGCTGTTAAACTGTGTCTTTGCTTTGTTCTGATCTCTGTTTTCTGACCCTGGACTGTTGCTCGATTTCTCTTTGCCCGCTCCCTGTGCCTGTCATGACTTCTTGGCTTTTACCCCGGACCGTTATCTGACTACAGTCCTAAAAATGACCACTAGTACTTATTATTTTAATAAAGTCAGATAGACAAATTTTTATGCAAAAAACAGTATAAATTTATTGTACATAAATAATTAAAGGCACACAGTGCATGAAGTGAATTTTAAAACCATGCATACATATGACAGGACAGTGCGTTAGATCATTTTACGTAATGGCGCTGGTAACGGACAATATATATCTTGGAAGCTAGTTAGTAGGTCAAATATACAATCAGTATGGATGGTTATTAGTACATAACCAATACAATAGTGTTAAACTGGTTAATCACCTGGGAGTAAAAGCCCTATTGATCACAATATATAATATTGCCATATAATGGGAGAGAAACCTCCCATGCTACACAGTACATGGATCACCAGATATATTTGAATCACTGAATATGACTTATATATTCCCAGCACATATGCAATATGCACATATAGGTCAATTAATCACATCAAATGCATCACAAAAAAACCATCATTTATAAATTCATAGCATAGGAGACAATTGTCTGCCACCATTAAATAGCACATTAGTCATTCACTTGGTAAGGTTTGTGCTTATAATACCCAGATCAGGGAAATTATAGTTGTCATCTGGGGGTGTATATCCCAGAAAAAATGCCACTGAAAGTGCTATATATGGTGCAGAATCAATCATCAATTGATTATCAATCGTACGCTCTCCCCCCCACCATAGTACAATGTGGGCATACAAGTCATAATTCATTAGAGCTAACACAGAAAAATGTCATGGACTGCACGATAAGCAAAACACAAGCTCCAAGCCTCCTCGTGGTTAGCACTGTTAAGGATAACCAAAGAGCATTATATGCGAGCCTCATGATAGAACATACCAGCTGTAGCCATAGGATACTGAACGCACTGCCCCGCACCTGACGCGTTTCGCAAGAGCTCCGTCAGGTGCGGGGCAGTGCGTTCAGTATCCTATGGCTACAGCTGGTATGTTCTATCATGAGGCTCGCATATAATGCTCTTTGGTTATCCTTAACAGTGCTAACCACGAGGAGGCTTGGAGCTTGTGTTTTGCTTATCGTGCAGTCCATGACATTTTTCTGTGTTAGCTCTAATGAATTATGACTTGTATGCCCACATTGTACTATGGTGGGGGGGAGAGCGTACGATTGATAATCAATTGATGATTGATTCTGCACCATATATAGCACTTTCAGTGGCATTTTTTCTGGGATATACACCCCCAGATGACAACTATAATTTCCCTGATCTGGGTATTATAAGCACAAACCTTACCAAGTGAATGACTAATGTGCTATTTAATGGTGGCAGACAATTGTCTCCTATGCTATGAATTTATAAATGATGGTTTTTTTGTGATGCATTTGATGTGATTAATTGACCTATATGTGCATATTGCATATGTGCTGGGAATATATAAGTCATATTCAGTGATTCAAATATATCTGGTGATCCATGTACTGTGTAGCATGGGAGGTTTCTCTCCCATTATATGGCAATATTATATATTGTGATCAATAGGGCTTTTACTCCCAGGTGATTAACCAGTTTAACACTATTGTATTGGTTATGTACTAATAACCATCCATACTGATTGTATATTTGACCTACTAACTAGCTTCCAAGATATATATTGTCCGTTACCAGCGCCATTACGTAAAATGATCTAACGCACTGTCCTGTCATATGTATGCATGGTTTTAAAATTCACTTCATGCACTGTGTGCCTTTAATTATTTATGTACAATAAATTTATACTGTTTTTTGCATAAAAATTTGTCTATCTGACTTTATTAAAATAATAAGTACTAGTGGTCATTTTTAGGACTATACTATATGTGTGGGACCCTGGTTAATATGTATTTTTATACATGATGGATCTGAAGATTCATGGTCTGTTTTTTCCGTTATCTGACTACGTCTCAGTTTTCTCCCTGAAGTTATTACGTGCCTTCCTGGAATACGGATGCCGGATCGTGACCTGACTACTCCTGAATTCTCGCTGTATCCATACGTGTCCTCCTGTTACCAGACCCCGGCTTTCCTGACTACTCTTCTGTCTGTACTAAAGCTCTGTTTTATGTTCCTGTAGAGCGGTTTATGTAACCCCATCACACAAAGCATAATTTGGCTCATGTTTTTGGTTTTTCCTTAAAAGCAGAGGCAGGATAATCATGACAAATAACACCTCTATAAACAGCTGAGAACATAGAATCCACCAATCACAATATGTGATATTACAGCTCCCCCTGCCTTCACAGGCACACGCTCATTAGAAGCTTCAGTGCAAAAGAATAAGTCAGTGTCTGTTCATTGCTGCTAATGTACGTGTGAAATTGCTGAAACAAGAGGAAATTAGAGTCTAAAAAAACCCCCCAAAAACCTAGTAGCCAATAGTCTTTATTTTCAATACAGATTGTGATAGAGATAAAAAAAAAATTACAGAGAAACCTCATTTAAATAATGTCATTTTGTCATTTAACGTCTGACACTACATGTGGAGAACTCTGAAAAGATGAAAGAAACTTGATCTAAGACATGAATTACCTACAATAAATGAACACATGGAAGGAAAACTCCACACAGAAATAGTCTTGTAATACAAGTCACTACTTACGGATAGTACAGACGGAAGAGTAGTCACGAAAGCCGGAATCTGGTAACAGGAGGACGCATATATATACAGGGAGTACTCAGAAGCGTAGTCAGGTCACAATTCGAGGGTCAGAATTCCAGGAGGGCATGTAATAGATTCAGGGAGAAAACAGACATGGTCAGGTAACGGTCCGAGGTCAAAAGTCAGGAGGTCACGATAAGAACAGGGAGTGGGCAGAGAGGAGTCAAACAACAGTCCGGGGTCAAGAAACAAAGATCAGAGCACAGGCAGGAACACAGGCCAACAGCACAACTACAGAACCAGAATGTACGACTGGTAGGGTTCTGTGAGAGCATGCTCAGTAATGAAGCAGAGCAATTAGCAATTACGAGGAAGGTGGAACACCTGAACAATCAGCACTTCCCAGAACCAACATGGAAGCCTGTGCTATCAATCAACCTGCCAGCTTGTAGCTCAGGAAAACACAGAAGAGCATCTACTAATGTGCAAGATACTCTGCACAGAGGATTCATGTCACTGCCAGCTCAGTAGTCCAGAAAACACAGAAGAGCATCTCCTAGGGTATGATATGCTCTGCACAGAGGACTCGTGACAGGTGTATAATTCCATGGTTATTCTGCTTCTTTGTGCAATGCCAAAAATGTACCATTTAGATATTGATCTGTATTGTCTCTACATTGCAGCACCTGCGGTCTGTTCTCTCCGATGCACTTACAATACTATCCCAGAATAATAAGTGTATCAGACCCTTCCCTGCACATCTGGACACATCAAGGGACATCCGAAATATGTAAAAGGGGATTTGTAAGCTTCCATTCTAAAATCTAGTACTCTAAATTTAAAGGGAGATCGTCAGCCCAAACTGACAGTATACCTAAAGCACATACCTTTGTGGAGGATATAGTCGCTATAAAAATTGCACTCCATTTTTCAGAAAATGAAGTCCAATTAGTGCGATCGGTGCACCCTGGGTGTGACCAAGAGGCTCGGTGCCCTGTTACACCCACTGGTTTTGCATCCCGCAATCGCGGTTTCCTACACTGGTAATTGGCAGCTCTGGCTAGCGTAAGTGCTATTGTAGTGCTAACATGTTAGTGACCATCAGGAATCCATATTAGTAGTCTGTCTTTAAGAAATCCTTTAAGATATTAGACTGCAACAGTTATAGTTTACATTAGCTTGTTTTTCTGTTATTTTCCCAGACACCTGGAGTTATAATTCTAGTGAGAAAATACATGTTTATAGTATCACTCAGTACTACATAGTTCTCTTATCAATGTTTACTGAGAATGTGGGTGTTTATAGTATGGTAAAACATCTGAAACCAGGAGCTTTGGCATGTCTCATCCGGTGACGTATTTGTCTGGTGTAGATTGACATCTGAAGAGTTGGCCACTCAGAAGAGGGATACTATATTGGAGAAATGGAACCTGTTAGAGTTTGTGCAACATTTGGTTACACAAATGTTTGTTTTCAAGTGAGATATAGACTGGTGAAGATTACAGCGAAGTCAGAAGCCTGTTAACCTGTGGAGGGAATGCCCATAACACCACGGTGTGGATCCCAGGAGTTTCTCTGTCTTTGCTTCTCACAGATGATGTTTTCGGACATATGATGTGTTGTTACTGGTGAAGTTTGTTTTTATAGTAGTGTGTAGTGAAAGTACTTTACCTTTGTGATTTATATTATGCAAAAGTGTATGCAATATCACACCTATTCCTATTTTCTGTAAACATTAAATCATTATAATAAAATTAATCGCCTTCTTTAAAGCCATATCCGATCCCTTTAAATATGGTACTTGGCAAAACAATGTGCAGAGAAAGCTCAAACAGGACAGGGCTGTCAATCACCACAGGGGGGAGAAGTGATACAAATTCACTGGAAGAAGTGGTGCATTGTGCCTCTTGGTCACACCAAGGGTGCACTGAGCACTAGGATTAGGATAGTTGCTTAAACTTTAGTTTCTGCAAAATTAGGGGCAGCAATTAGGACACTAAACGTGCGATTTTGATAGGGGTCTTATTCCCTACAGCAGGGGTGGGGAACCTTTTTACTGCCGGGGGCCATTTGGAATTTCCTACTAACCTTTGGGGGCCGCACAAAATTATCAACTTGAAAACAACCCTGCTATATTTGGTCAAACAATTAATTAACTCCCCCCGAATGTGGCTGCTGGAGCTGCTTTTCTTTGGTTAAGCTGTGATGTTCGGTGATATTGATCATCTTGCTTCTAACAACTGCTTTTCCAGGTTTGTCTCGGTATGGAGATGTTGGGGGCATACACATCACAGGAGAAGCTGGGGCATATACATCACAGGAGACGCTGGGGCGCATATACATCACAGGAGATGCTGGGGCGCATAAATTACAGGAGACACTGGGAGTACACATCACAGGAGGGGCTGGGGCGTATACATCACTAGGGGGGCATGGACAGCCCTGGCGGTGGCAAAGACATGACTGGGGACAAGGACAACACAGGTGGCAGCACGGACAGCACTCGGTGGCAGCACGGACAGCACTCGGTGGCAGCACGGACTGCACTCGGTGGCAGCACGGACTGCACTCGGAGGCCGCACGGACTGCACTAGGTGGCATCACTAGGGAGACACAGACAGGACTGGGGGAGCATAGACATCACCAGGAGGGCACGGACTGGGGGGTATAGACAGCAGTGGCGAGTACAGAGCACTGGGGGGTACACAGTACTGAGGGGTGGCACACAGCACTGGGGAGCACGGACAGCATAAGGGGGGCACAGACAGCACTGACCATGGCATGGACAGCACTGGTGGCAGCATGGAAAGCATTAGGTGGTGCGGACAGCACTGGGGGAGCATAAACATCACCCAGGGGGTACAGACAGCACTAGTGGGGCACGGACAGCAGTGGGGGGGTTACACAGCACTGAGGCGGTACACAATACTGAGGAGTACACACTGTACTAGGGGGTACACAGCACTGGGAGGCACACAGCACTGGGGTTACACACTGTACTAGGGTGTACACAGCACTGGGTGGTACACACAGCATTAAGGGGTACACAGCACTGGGGGGTACACACAGCATTAGGGGGTACACACAGCATTATATGGAACACATGTGACGCCCTGGACAAGCCAGGGGTCACAGGTAATGACATCACCACACCCTACACCCCGGTTAGGCACATCAAAGCTAAACCAGAAATCCTTGTTGCCTTCCCCAGGGGCTGATGTCCACACCAGGGGGTGGAGCCAGGCGGTTGGTCTCCACCCACCAAGGAGTAAACAGTCCTGGAGGAGGGAAAACACAGGCAGTTAGAGAGAGTTGAGCTCAGGAGGCAGAGCTTGAGTGCGGAGGAGTTAGTTTGAGAGTAGGAGTCGAGTGGTAGAGGAGCGAGTGTGAGGAGAAAAGTGACAGCAACAGAGCCTGAAGTTGGTCCGGGTGTGTGCCCCGGACGGAGACAGCAAGGTTAGCAGACGGCGGTGACCGCCTGCAGGAGTGGCCTATCGGAGGTGCCGTGAGGACCGTGGACGGGTGGTGACCCGGCGGTACCGGACCGGTACACAAGGAGAAGCCAACACCATTGGCAGGGGCCTTTCGGATCCCGGCAAGGCTAGGAGTCGCCATGAATTTGCCAAATCCGTCAGTGAAGGGGACCTCCGGGTCTCCAAACAACTAAGTTCCGATTGAAGGCAACAGTCCAACCGTATGAGAGAGACACCGCCACCGCCAAGGCACCAGTTTCTCAGGGCCAGCGCCTGCGGGCAAAGAGGGGCTCCTCCGGCCCATATCCAAGTCGGGGAGCGGGTTACCGGTGGGAACCCATCACTACCAACATTACACAAGGTGCAGGGAAAGAGACAGTCACCGTTAACTACCGGGGAAAAGCAACAGCAGCCGTCCGTGGGAACCGTCTTTCCAGGCGTGTGTTTTACCGAGAACTGTGTCACCGTCTCAGGCTGAGTACCACCGTGCCGTGAGGCACAGCGCTGCCCCCGCGACCCTGCACCTCACCAGGCCCCACACCTGGCCTGCCATCCCTTATCCTCCACCCCATCACTGGGCCCCGGGACAACCAACCCCTACCCACGGAGGGGAGAACTAACAACTCTGCTGCTCCCTGTCACCGCTCCCGGGATCCCCATACAGAGCAGCGGTGGTGTTACCAGAAATCACCACAACCGTGGGTGGCGTCACGGACAATAAATCCCCAAAACCAAACCCCTTTTCACTCACGGGCGAGGAACGCTGCTCGAGTCCCAGGGATCCGGCCCCTCGCTCGAGCCACCGAGCAGCAGCAGCAGCGGCAGCCGGACCCGAGCAGTGGGAGAGCGCAGCGTCCCCTCCTCTGCCCGTGACACACACAGCATTAGGGGGTACACAGCACTGAGCGGGGAGGGGGGCAGTGATGGCTTGAGCGCTCACAGTACTGGGGTGGGGGAAGAGTCACACACAGCGCAGCACAGGTACGGGAGGCTGGTAAATCTGCTGCAGCTCTTCTGTGACTATCGCAGCCTGCTGCTTACCCCGCCCACCAGAGCACGCTAGCACAGGTCGGGGTTAAGCCTAGAATGTATGGGCTGCAGTCAGGTCCTGGAAGTCAGGATCTGGATAGAGCCCATACATTCTAGCATCTACCCTCAGGTCATCAGGCAGTGGTATTTAAAGGGCCAGCAGCCGGGAAAAGAGCAGCTGCCGCCAGAACACAGCGGTCCCTGGGAATGTGCCCGGGGGCCGCATAAAAAGGCCCACGGGCCGCATACGGCCCGCGGGCCGGAGGTTCCCCACCCCTACAGGAATATGTGCTTACATTTATATCACTTTCCGTTTAAATCAATTGCATAAAATTTTGTCTTTAAATGGTTTGTCAAAGAGCAATACATAATGGCTGTATATTATTACTCCGTGCTGCTCTGCGGAGCTGGATCTTCTCCCATGAGACTGTCACATTTATTTAATTACAGACACGTTTAATCCCATTTAGACCATTAGTAGGTTTCTACGCAGCGGCTTAGTATAATGATGCTGGAAATGATCCTGAAGTTACATATCATTAACTTCAACTAGAAAAAAAAACAAAACAGTGACTTTTCATCTGAGAAAGGCGGAATAGATGTGCGATATGTAACGCTGGTGCACGAGGACGTCCAGATACGGACTGTGTGCACGGATTCTAGCGCTAATGTACCGGATCATCAATAGTGTAAAAAGCAATGGAAACATCACGTAAAGTTGGCAAAGAAAATATATTTTTGGAAACACAATCACCAAAATTAATTTTACCCATAATTGCAGCACCGTGTATAATAAATGTCAGCTACTAAGTCACTCCCTCCCCCGAGGTCAACATACTGTTCTTCTGCTGCTATCATTCTGTCTGGTGATACAGTATATTGTTGAAACTAGAAATGTGCATCCATGATCTAAAAAGACACATCTGCAGGTTTTTCTCACTGACATGAAATCAGAGTAAACCTTTCCCGTTTTAGGTCACTTAGGAACCAAAATTATGTTTATTTGCCAAATGCCAGAATAATGAGAGATAATGTTTTAAGACATTTTTATTACTTTCTGACAAGTGAAAAGTTTACATACACTAAGAGCACTATGGCTTTAAACAATATGGCACAGCCCATATGATGACGTCATGTCTTTGGAAGCTTCTGATAGGTTTATTGGCAACATCTGAGTTAATGGAAGAGACACACCTGTGGATGCATTTTAATGCACACCTGAAACACACTGCTTCTATCTGTAGCATCATGAGAAAGTCAAAAGAAATCAGCCAAGATCTCCAGAAGAGAATTGTGGTCTTGCACAAGTCTGGTTCATCCTTAGGTGCAATTTCCAGATAGCTGAAGGTGCCTCGTTCATCTGTACAAACAATTATACGCAAGTACAAACAAGATGGGAATGTCCAGCCATCATACCGCTCAGGAAGGAGACTGGTTCTGTGTACCAGAGAGGAACATACTTTGGTCAGACATGTGCATATCAACTTAAGAACAAAAGTAGAAGACCTTGTGAAGATGCTGGCGGAAGCTGCTAAGATTGTGTCATTATTCAGTGAAACGAGTAATGTATCAACATGGACTGAAAGGCCACTCTGCAAGGAAGAAGCCATTACTCCAAAACAAACATAAAAATGCCAGAGTAATGTTTGCAAATGCACAGGGCAACAAAGACTTTAATTTCTGGAGACATGTCCTGTGGTCTGACGAAACTAAAATTGAACTGTTTGGCCAAAATGCTCATTGTTGCGTTTGGAGGAAAAAGGAAGAAGCTTTGAAACCTAAGAACACCATCCCAACTGTGAGACACGAGGGCGGCAGTATTGGGTTGTGAGGTTGTTTTGCTGCAGGAGGGACTGGTGCACCTCACAAAATAGATGGCATCATAAGGAAAGAAGATTACGTGGCAATACTGAAGCAACATCTCAAGACATCAGCCAGGAACTTAAAGCTTAGGTGGAAATGGGTCTTCCAAATTGGCAATGACCTGAAGCTACTGCCAAACTGGTTACAAAGTGGCTTAAGGATATCAAAGTCAATGTTTTGGAGTGGCCATCACAAAGCCCTGATCTCAATCCTATTGAAAATGTATGGACAAAGCTGAAAAGGCCAGTACGAGCAAGACGACCTACAAACATGGCTCAGGTACACCAGTTCTGTCAGGAGAAATGGGCCTAAATTTCTAACAACTATTGTCAGAAGCTTGTGGAAGGATCCAAAACATTCCACCCAAGTCACACAGTGTAAGGCCAATGCCACCAAATACTAATGACATGGAGGGAAACTTTTGACTTTGCAGAAAATAATAAAAATGCCATAAAAATTCTCTCTCTCTCATTATTCTGGAATTTGGCAAATAGAAATAATTTTGGTTCCTAATTGGCCTAAAATGGAAAAGGTTTATTCTGATTTCATGTCAGATAGTGAGAAAAACCTGCAGATGTGTCTGTATACAGATCAGAGGGAAAAACCTGCAGATGTGTCTGTATACAGAGCAGAGGGAAAAACCTGCAGATGTGTCTGTATACAGAGCAGAGGGAAAATCCTGCAGATGTGTCAGTATACAGAGCAGAGGGAAAATCCTGCAGATGTGTCTGTATACAGATCAGAGGGAGAAACCTGCAGATGTGTCTGTATACAGATCAGAGGGAAAAACCTGCAGATGTGTCTGTATACAGATCAGAGGGAAAAACCTGCAGATGTGTCTGTATACAGATCAGAGGGAAAAACCTGCAGATGTGTCTGTATACAGAGCAGAGGGAAAAACCTGCAGATGTGTCTGTATACAGAGCAGAGGGAAAATCCTGCAGATGTGTCTTTATAGAGAGCGGAGGGAAAGTTTCACTTCTTCCCAAACTCACTTTCTCCTTAGAACAGCTCAGGGGAGGAGAGTTCCTGCCTGGTGGGCAGACAAACTATGTTGTTACATCACTGACGGGCTCTGCATAGGCAGGGAATAAAATACCAAACCTCTCAATGTGATGAAGTGAGATTTGCTATCTTGTTCACGGCCTATGCAGAGCACAAAAGCCAATGACAATCTCATCTCGACTGCTGCACTCTGCATAGGCAGCAACTAAGGAGACGAGGGCTGCACTGAGCTCTCCTACAGCTTCCTACCTTTCCCTCTTCATTGTAATTTTGTGAGAAGAAAGAAAGATCTGCTGGGGCTTAATGTCCCATAATTATAGAGTACCCTGTAAAAATAAAAAATAAAAAAAATACACTAATGTCGTCATGATCATTTTTATATTTAGGGTGTGGAAATAAAATAGTTACATTAACAAAAATTAAAAAATGGAATTAAAAATTAGAAGTAAAAAACAAAAAAAATCTTGCCTTCCACAAGAACATAACACTCTTCTCCCGCTGCCGTTACCAGTCCTGTATTCTGATTGGCTGCAGGAGGTTTTATCTTTTAGGATCATGTTAACAATTTGATCATTTAGACTGAGCGTTCATCAGATCATTCGCACGATGATTACTGACTTTACAGACGTCATCGCGAATATCACATCACCTCACGCTCTGTTCTTACTAACATAATCTCATGAGTAGAGGTCACTGCCTCCTGCATAATCAGCACACTTCTCTACTGCTGCATAATCCCACTATGCCATTTTTCTCTCTCTGCTCACTCTAGGATTATAAACATGGCGGCCTGTGCTTACTAACAAAATCTTTGAAATGTACAGGTCACTGTCCTCCACAAGGTCAACACAGTCTACTTCAGTCGCTGCTATGGTTGCTGTGTACTGATTGGCTACATGGTGTTTTATCCCCACTGACTCCCACATGCTCATCACCATCCGATCCTGCTGCTGACAATATCTTAGTGATAAACGATAAAAAAAAAAAAAAGTCACATGGATGCCTAAGGGAGAAAACTGCTATATTTGTAGCTGAGAATTAAAGGGAATCTATCCTCCAGTTTTTGATGTGTAATCTCTTACCTTCACCATGACTAGTAAGTGCCAAATTGCTGGAATCAAGGTCTCAGCCTCTAGACTGACCCAAATTCCAGCAATGTGACATTCACTAGGCAGGGTTTTGTTACAATAAAATCGTTGTTTTGCTCGGTAGAGTATCACTACAGGACTTATGTGTCTGTGCCTCCTGATCCAGCCTCGCCCCCAACACTGGCAGGCAGCTTTCGGTCAATAAACAGTGTACACAGAAAGCTGCCAATCAGTGGTGTAGGCGGGGTTATACACAGCTCAACATTTAGAGCTCTGCTAGATATGCTGCAGAGAAAAACGTGATTTTATCACTAAGTGATACATTGCTGGAATCAGGGCCTCTATCCCTACATAAAGCTACTGTTAGATTTCATAGCAAAATCTTACAGACTGTGCTCCCTTTAACCCCTTAACGACCTTGGACGTACTGAGTACGTCATGGTGACATGGTGCTAAAGGACCCATGACGTACTCAGTACGTCCTGGCGAAATCGCGGTCCCGGAGCCCCGGGGAGTGAAATTTATTTACTTAAACGGTGGATTCGGGAAGGAGGGGACCTCTGCCTGACGTCAGGAGGGGTGGTGCCTCCTCCCCGAACCTACAGAGGCTGTGATTGGCTGACGAACGCCGCTCAGCCAATTACAGCCACTGTAATGTTCCAGCCATTGAAAATGGCTGGAACATTGAAATCCAGCCCTGATCAGTGCTGCTGTAGCACTGGCCATTGGCTGGAGCTGGGTGATCGATGCTTCACCCGCCCCCAGCTCTGATTGGAGAGACCGGTCTTGTGACCGCTCTCTCCAATCAATGTGGATCTGCGGCCTGTGACCGTCCCTGGAAGCCGAAGCTCTGCGGGTGCCCATCGGTAAGTTGCTGCCCCCGCTCGCCCGCCCCTGTCCCAGCCGCTCGCCCGCCCGCCCGCCCCTGTCCCAGCCGCTCGCCCGCCCCTGTCCCAGCCGCTCGCCCGCCCCTGTCCCAGCCGCTCGCCCGCCCCTGTCCCAGCCGCTCGCCCGCCCCTGTCCCAGCCGCTCGCCCGCCCGCCCCTGTCCCAGCCGCTCGCCCGCCCGCCCCTGTCCCAGCCGCTCGCCCGCCCCTGTCCCAGCCGCTCGCCCGCCCCTGTCCCAGCTGCTCGCCCCTGTCTCCGATCGCCCCGCCGCCACGCTCGATTTACCGCTGTCCCCGCCGCCGCTCCGATCCACCGCTGTCCCGGCCGCCGCTCCGATCCACCGCTGTCCCGGCCGCCGCTCCGATCCACCGCTGTCCCGGCCGCCGCTCCGATCCACCGCTGTCCCGGCCGCCGCTCCGATCCACCGCTGTCCCCGCCGCCGCTCCGATCCACCGCTGTCCCGGCCGCCGCTCCGATCCACCGCTGTCCCGGCCGCCGCTCCGATCCACCGCTGTCCCGGCCGCCGCTCCGATCCACCGCTGTCCCGGCCGCCGCTCCGATCCACCGCTGTCCCCGCCGCCGCTCCGATCCACCGCTGTCCCGGCCGCCGCTCCGATCCACCGCTGTCCCGGCCGCCGCTCCGATCCAC
Organism: Anomaloglossus baeobatrachus; assembly: GCF_048569485.1. NCBI lineage: Eukaryota > Metazoa > Chordata > Amphibia > Anura > Aromobatidae > Anomaloglossus > Anomaloglossus baeobatrachus. Next base: position 653,889,992 of record NC_134355.1, read on the forward strand.
CGCTGTCCCCGCCGCCGCTCCGATCCACCGCTGTCCCGGCCGCCGCTCCGATCCACCGCTGTCCCGGCCGCCGCTCCGATCCACCGCTGTCCCCGCCGCCGCTCCGATCCACCGCTGTCCCCGCCGCCGCTCCGATCCACCGCTGTCCCGGCCGCCGCTCCGATCCACCGCTGTCCCTGCCGCCGCTCCGATCCACCGCTGTCCCTGCCGCCGCTCCGATCCACCGCTGTCCCGGCCGCCGCTCCGATCCACCGCTGTCCCGGCCGCCGCTCCGATCCACCGCTGTCCCGGCCGCCGCTCCGATCCACCGCTGTCCCGGCCGCCGCTCCGATCCACCGCTGTCCCGGCCGCCGCTCCGATCCACATGTGGGGGGAGGGTGGCTTGCAGTGCTCCACATGTGGGGGGAGGGTGGCTTGCAGTGCTCCACATGTGGGGGGAGGGTGGCTTGCAGTGCTCCACATGTGGGGGGAGGGTGGCTTGCAGTGCTCCACATGTGGGGGGGAGGGTGGCTTGCAGTGCTCCACATGTGGGGGGAGGGTGGCTTGCAGTGCTCCACATGTGGGGGGGAGGGTGGCTTGCAGCACATGTGGGGGGGGAGGGTGGCTTGCAGCACATGTGGGGGGAGGGTGGCTTGCAGTGCTCCACATGTGGGGGGAGGGTGGCTTGCAGTGCTCCACATGTGGGGGGAGGGTGGCTTGCAGTGCTCCACATGTGGGGGGAGGATGGCTTGCAGTGCTCCACATGTGGGGGGAGGATGGCTTGCAGTGCTCCACATGTGGGGGGGAGGGTGGCTTGCAGTGCTCCACATGTGGGGGGGAGGGTGGCTTGCAGCACATGTGGGGGGGGGAGGGTGGCTTGCAGCACATGTGGGGGGGGAGGGTGGCTTGCAGTGCTGCAAGCCACCCTCCCCCCACATGTGCTGCAAGCCACCCTCCCCCCCCCACATGTGCTGCAAGCCACCCTCCCCCCTCCCCCCTCCATGTTCTGGGGCCCCCCCCTCCTCCATGAGCCATCTCTCTCTCCCATCAGACTCTGCCCCCCTCCCCGATCTGCTGCCTGCTCTCTCCCATCCTCTTCATCTACTGCCCCCTCTCACCCTCCTCAATCTGTTGCCTCCTTCATCTGCTGCCTCTTCTGTCTGCTGTGATCCTGCTGCCTAGATCCATCCTGTAAGGTAGGTATCCCCATCTCACCTCCCCCCCCCCCATCCTCTGCCGCTCCTCCACCCGCTGCGCCATTTCCCATCATCCATCCGTTGCGCCCTTTCCCATCCTCTGCCGCTCCTCCATCCGCTGCGCCATTTTCCATCTTCCATCCGCTGCGCCCTTTCCCATCCTCTGCCGCTCCTCCATCCGCTGCGCACTTTCCCATCTTCCATCCGCTGCGCCCTTTCTCATCTGCCGCCCCGCCCTCTCGCATCGCATTATCCAGCGCAGTTGCTCGCTTCCAGACTGGAGTGGATGATGCGATGCGAGACTCGTGCATTGCTCTCACGTTTGGCACTGGTCTTAGTGGCAGGCGCTCATATTTTTTTTTTTTTTATTCATTTTTTTTTTTTTTTTACTGATGTCTGTATTTTTTATTTCGCCAAACTAATTTTTTTGTATGGGGGGGGGGGTCTAGTTTCCAAAATGGGATCACATGTGGGGGAGCTCCATTGTTTAGGCACCTCAGGGGGTCTCCAAATGCAACATGGCGTCTGCTAATAATTCCAACCAATTTTACTGTGAAATGGCGCTCCTTCTCTTCTGAGCCCCGCCGTATGCCCAAACAATTGATTTCCACCACATATGAGGTACCTGTGTACTCAGGAGAAATTGCACAATACATTTTATGGTGCATTTTTTCCTGATACCCTTGTGAAAAAAAAGCTACCTGTTTGAAAAAACAATTTTGTGGTAAAAAAAATAATAAAATATTTTCACGGCTGAACATTACAAACGTTTGTGAAGCCTCCAGGGGTTCAAAGTGCTCACTAAATAGCTAGATAAATTCCATGAGGGGTCTAGTTTCCAAAATGGGATCACATGTGGGGGAGCTCCATTGTTTAGGCACTTCAGGGGGGTCTCCAAATGCAACATGGCGTCCGCTAATAATTCCAACCAATTTTGCTGTGAAATGGCGCTCCTTGCCTGCCGAGTCCTGCTGTGTGCCCAAACATTTGATTTCCACCACATATGGGGTATCTGCGTACTCAGGAGAAAATGCACAATACATTTTATGGTGCATTTTTTCCTGATACCGTTGTGATAAAAAAAGCTACCTGGTTGAAGCAACAGTTTTGTGGTAAAAAAAATTTTTTTTCTTTTCACGGCTCAACGTTATAAACTTCTGTGAAGCCCCCAGGGGATCAAAGTGCACATCAAACATCTAGAAAAAATATTTGAGGGGTCTAGTTTCCAAAATGGGGTCACTTGTGGGGGAGGTCCATTGTTTAGGCACCTCAGGGAGTCTTCAAACCCGACATGGCGTCCGCTAATGAGTGCAGCTAATTTTGCACTCAAAAATTCAAATGGCGCTCCTTGCCTTCCGAGTCCTGCCGTGTGCCCAAACATTTGATTTCCACCACATATGGCGTATCTGCGTACTCAGGAGAAAATGCACAATACATTTTATGGTGCATTTTTTCCTGATACCGTTGTGATAAAAAAAGCTACCTGGTTGAAGCAACAGTTTTGTGGTAAAAAAAATTTTTTTTCTTTTCACGGCTCAACGTTATAAACTTCTGTGAAGCCCCCAGGGGTTCAAAGTGCACATCAAACATCTAGAAAAAATATTTGAGGGGTCTAGTTTCCAAAATGGGGTCACTTGTGGGGGAGCTACATTGTTTAGGCACCTCAGGGAGTCTTCAAACCCGACATGGCGTCCGCTAATGAGTGCAGCTAATTTTGCGTTCAAAAATTCAAATGGTGCTCCTTGCCTTCCGAGTCCTGCTGTGTGCCCAAACATTTGATTTCCACCACATATGAGGTATCTGCGTACTCAGGAGAAAATGCACAATACATTTTATGATGCATTTTTCCTGATACCCTTGTGAAAATACTAATTTTTATGGCTAAAGTAACATTTTTGTGTTAAAAAAGTAAAATTTTCATTTTTTCGTCTACATTGCTTTGGTTGCTGTGAAGCTCCTAAAGGGTTAATAAACTTCTTGGATGTGGTTTTGAGCAGAGTGAGGGGTGCAGATTTTAGAATGGGGTCACTTTTGGGTATTTTCTGTCGCCTAGGTTTCTCAAATCACTCCAAATGTGATGTGGTACCTAAAAATTTTTTTTATGTAAATTTTGTTGGAAAAATGAGAAATTGCTGATGAACTTTGAACCCTTCTAACTTCCTAACGGAATTTTTTTTTTTTCCAAAAATTGCGCTGGTGTAAAGCAGACATATACAGTATGTGTGTGTATATATCACATACATATGTATATACATATTATATATACACATTCTCTCTCTCTATATATAAATATATATACACACACACACACTATATATATATTATATATATATATATATATATATATAAAAAATATATATATACACACATATATATATATATATATATATATATTATATATACAGTATATACACAAATTATTTTTTCGATTGGGTTTCAATAAAACATCTTCACCTCCAATGGCCTTTGTGTTATCTGGTTTAATGCTGGTTGCAGAATGAGTGAACTAAGAATTAATCAGTGAGCTCACTGTGACCAATGGGAGTAACACTTATTTGTCCTGACTTTGTGCAGGAAAATAACCTAAAATCAAATGATGCAGAATTGCATAGATGATTTTTACCCCAGATGCATGTGTGTATCATATAATATAGATAAATATATATATATATATATATATATATATATATATATATATATATATATATTATATACATATACACACACACACACACACACACACACACACACACACACACACACACACACACACATGTACATACATACACACTACCATTCAAAAGTTTGGGGTCACGCAGACAGTTTTATTTTCCATGATAAATCCTACTTTTATTTATTTACGAGTTTCGAAATAATGATCTTTACTTGAAATAATAATTTTCTCCATCACACTTTGCCTCCGTCACAGAATGCTCCTTTGCAGCAATTCCAGCTTTGCAGAGCTTTGGCATTCTAGCTGTTAATTTGTGGAGGTAATCTGGAGATATTTCAACCCATGCTCCCCCCCTCCACAAGTTGGATTGGCTTGATGGGCACTTTTTGCACCATACGGTCAAGCTGCTCCCACAACAGCTCTATAGGGTTGAGATCTGGTGACTGGGCTGCCACTCCATTACAGATAGAATACCAGCTGCCGGCTTCTTCCCTAAATAGTTCATGCATAATTTGGAGGTGTGCTTTGGGTCATTGTCCTGTTTTAGGTTGAAATTGGCTCCAATCAAGCGCTGTCCACAGGGTATGGCATGGTGTTGCAAAATGGAGTGATAGCCTTCCTTATTCAAAATCCCTTTTACCTCGTACAAATCTCCCACTTTACCAGCACCAAAGCAACCCCAGACCATCACATTACCTCCACCATGCTTGACAGATGGCGTCAGGCACTCTTCCAGCATCTTTTCAGTAGTTCTGCGTCTCACAAATGTTCTTCTGTGTGATCCAAACACCTCAAACTTCGATTCTTCTGTCCATAACACTTTTTTCCAATCTTCCTCTGTCCAATGTCTGTTCTTTTGCCCATATTAATCTTTTCCTTTTATCAGCCAGTCTCAGATATGGCTTTTTCTTTGCCACTCTGCCCTGAAGGCCGGCATCCTGGAGTCACCTCTTCACTGTAGACGTTGACACTGGCATTTTGT